>NW_006787426.1:1608128-1610255 GCF_000442215.2 Lipotes vexillifer
TGTAGGAGAAAGGAGGCTATTGAAATTATGGCACAGACACACAATAAAACACTATGCAGCTGTTTTAAACCATGCTGTTGACTACTAACCATTGACTCAGAAAGATGTTCAGAATATATTAAGTAAAAAAAAAAGTTATAAAGCAATAAATAATAAGCTCCTGCATCTATTTAATACATGTGCCATATTCTGTCAGTTAGTCCCCAGCACAGGGCCAGGCCAGCCCAACAGAGGAGAGGGCCAAGCTGCCCCTCAAGTCAGAGTGCAAAGTCACACTGGGTGGGAAACACCGTCACAGCCGCCTCTGGAAACAGCTGCCACACCCCCTGAATATTCTGCCATTTAGTTTCAAGTCAGCCCTTAACCTGACTGAATTTTACCCATCATTTTTGTGCACAAAGTTCAGAATACTCAGGTGGCCGATGGACACAGAGAGAAAATCCTATTTTGAATTCTGGATTTTTAAAAGGACCAAATCAAGACAGCCCTGACACAATACTAGTTAGTGAATCTCTAAACAATTGAGACAAAGTATTAACCAAATTGCTTCAGGCCCTCTTTAGTCACTGAATAACATGCACCTGCGTGGGTTCTATATGCACATACGCACACACACGTGCACACACATACTCACACAGATACCATGGGGCAGCAGGAAAAGAGCTCTGGGTACTGGGGTACATGCTGAGTCTAGCTCCTTTGGTCGAAATGAACAAATGCATTTAGGTTGTATTACTTCAAGCAATGAGAAGTGAACTGTAAGAACACACAAACAAAAGAAGAGAAATTTCAGTCCGGATGTCAGACTCCAAAGGAAGCCAAAAACTGCCAAGGTGCCAGCCACACAGAACCTCAAGGCAATTCTGGAGTTAGAAGCTCTAAATCAGCACTACGGACCTGCTGGAAGCTGGCTGGACGCTGGAAGACCAGCCAGCAGGAAAACTGGTGAGCAGCAAACTCAGTAGATAAAGGGTTCTCACCAGAAAGATGTGGCCACTCAACAGATCAACATTCTGACCAACATTTCACCGTGAAAATTAAGAAACTTAATGAATGTGGGACTTCCCTGGTGGCACAGTCGTTAAGATTCCACACTCCCAATGCAGCGGGCCCAGGTTCAATCCCTGGTCAGTGAACTATATCCCGCATGCTGCAACTAAGAGCTCGCATGTCGCAACTAAGAGCTCGCATGTCACAACTAAGGAGCCCACCTGCCACAACTAAGACCCGGCAGAATCAAATAAATAAATAAATATTAAAAAAAATTAAATAAAAAACTTAATGAACTGGAAAAACCTGAAAAAAACCCCATGAAACTCATTTTACCACAATAAAAAAGTACAAGGAGGACTTCAATAAAAAGAAATGAATACAAAATGAATGTCCACATTGGAAGCCATGAAAGCATAGCTGATGCTACAGAAAATCAGTGACATCAAGGATAAACACTTAAACAGCTCGGCTACCCCACAACACAGGGAGAACACATAAAGACATGAAGATGAGGGACTTCCCTGGTGGTCCAGTGGTAAAAAATCTGCCTTCCAATGCAGGGGATGCGGGTTCGATCCCTGGTCGGAGAAGCAAGATTTCACATGCCTCAGGGCAACTAAGCCTGTGCGCCACAACTATTGAGCCTGTGTGCCTCAACCAGACAGCCCATGTGCCGCAAACTACAGAGCCCATGTGAGCCCGTGCAAGACAACTAGAGTGAGAAAACCTGCCCGCCGCAACTACAGAGAAGCCCGTACGCCACAACGAAGAGCCTGCATGGCCCAACGAAAGATCCCGCGTGCCGCAACGAAGACCCAACTCAGCCAGAAAATAAAATAATAAAAAAATTTAAACAAACAGACAAAAAAAAAAAAAAAAAAAAAAAAAAAAAAACGCACAAAGATGAGGAAAAAGAAAACAGGCATGGATGCCCAGAGAGGGAGTACCAGCTGCTGGGTGCAGGAGGAGGAGGGAGTCACAGGCAACAGGAATCAAAGTCTCCTCAGTGAAAGAGGGAACTGTGCACAGGAAAATCAGCCACAAGACGCCGGCATGCTCATTTAAGCTAATGAGAAAAAAAGGAGATGAGTGAAAGCAGGAAGATAAAATGGAGCTGGATGTTCAGCCTCAGCA
>NW_006787426.1:1610265-1610721 GCF_000442215.2 Lipotes vexillifer
ACCATGCAGCAGGAGAAGGGACAGGAGAACGAACCTCAGAATCTGCTGGTGTCCAGCTTCTTTCCCCCTAAGCCTGCAGTCTGGCCGTGGCTGAGAGGTGGGGGTGTGGGTGCAGGTGGCTGACCCGTAGGGAGAAGGAAGCCCACCAACAGTCACTTTAGAAAGGTCAACGTGACGTGACGCTCTCATTCAAAATATCTGACCAAGTTCATGAGAAAGTTCAGTACCCCCCCTAAGATATGTTTCCTACACTTAATGAATAAGTGTATTTTCTTAGGGGCAAAAGAAAAAACAGGTGGGTCCAAAACTGAGACCATCCAGCCCAGCATTCTGTCTCTGATCATGCAGTAAAGGGCAGGCGAAGGAAAATAAATCATAACAATATGGCTTTATAGAGCACTTACAGTTGTTATTAAATGCCTTCATATACAATTTTTTTTTTTTTTTTTTTTTTCC
>NW_006787426.1:1610731-1654856 GCF_000442215.2 Lipotes vexillifer
TGTTGTGGCCTCTCCCATTGCAGAGCACAGGCTCCGGACGCGCAGGCTCAGAGGCCATGGCTCACGGGCCCAGCCGCTCCGCAGCATGTGGGATCTTCCCGGACCGGGGCACGAACCCGTGTCCCCTCCATTGGCAGGCGGACTCTCAACCACTGCGTCACCAGGGAAGCCCTACAATTTTTAAAAATGTCAATATCATAGAAAACAAGATGAAACTGGAAAGTATACGGGGGTTAAGAAACAAAAAAGAAAATACTATAAGGAATCTAGAAATCAGAAATGTGAAATGCAAACAAAATGAAAAAGTAAGAAAGAGGCAGGTCACTGTGGTGATGGCAAAGTTCTATGTCTCTGATTGTGGAGGTGGTTACACACATTCACACCTGTGATAAAATGACACAATTCTACCCACTTGCCCTGCCCAGGACAAGTGATTGCACAAGTGGTGATTCTGTGCAGCATCTGGGGGAGCTGGGGAGGGATATGGGGTCTCTCTACTATCTTTGCAACTTCCCGTGGATCTACAATTATCCTAAAATAAGTTCTTAACGAAAGGATTACAAAGAAAATAAATGCAGATCCCACATATGCAAGACTAGAGTTCCTGGGGTCAGGACCAATATCTTAATAAGTAATTAAAAAAAAAAACCTTGGGCTTCCCTGGTGGCACAGTGGTTGCGAGTCTGCCTGCCTATGCAGCGGACGGCAGGTTCGTGCCCTGGTCCGGGAAGATCCCACATGCCGCTGAGCGGCTGGGCCCGTGAGTCATGGCCTCTGAGCCTGCGCGTCCGGAGCCTGTGCTCCGAAACAGGAGAGGCCACAACAGTGAGAGGCCCGCGTACTGCAAAAAAAAAAAACCTTTCCTAAATAAAAGAATGCTTGACTCCACATACTGAAAGGGTGCTGTGTGACAGAGCAAGGTGGCCATGAGGTCAACATAGAGACATAGCCTAACAAGGTTACTAGACTTGAAAGATCTTACTAGACTTGAAAGTATCTTTGGCATGAAGCTTACAAAAAGATCAAGTCAATTCTGAGGCAAAAACTGTTGCCATACAGAAAGTTTATTTTATTAAATCTATGGATTTTTTCTTTTATGGCTTTATAAAAGATCTTTTATATGTTCCTCTATGGAAAGATTTTAATAAGCAGAAAATTTTACCTAAGCAGTGAAATTATCATAAATGTTCAATATTTTGAAACAAATTGAAATTATATTTGATATCCAAGTTACCTATTATGTGTTTCCCAAGCTGCTCCTGGATTTTGCATATTCATCAGAAATGGTGTGGGTAAGCTAGAGCTAAGTATCCGGGAGAGCAAAAAATACAAGAAAGGAAAAAACCTTCTAAAGACTAGGAACTGTATAACTTATGTCACAAACAAAGGGCTACCCACTCTCCCTAATAGGTCAAGGGCTCTGAGAAATGGAGACAAAAAAGACTAACAGTCCATGAGAAAAGTGGGCAACAAACATGAATAGATATATGATACAAAAGGAAATATAAAGGAAAAGATGCTCATCATCACTCATGATTTAAAGTTATAATGAAATAGTTTTTTTTCACCTATCAGACTGTCAACAAAAAGTTTGATAAACATTCTGTTGGTGAGGTTGTGGGAAACAAGCTCTTTCCTAAACTGTTGGTGGAAAATTAAACTAACACAACCTCTACAGAGGGGTTGTACTAATTTAAATAGGAACGTGAATGCATATACTCTTCGACCCAACAATCTCATTTCCAAGAATTTATCCTGTAATACATCTGCATGAGTGCAAAGTAATACAGATAAGGCTGGGATAAGTAACCTTGTGTAGCAAAACATAAGAAGTGTATAAAGGACCCTCTACTGACTATAAAGAGGGATGAAAATAAGAATATACACTCATATCTGTGTATGTGCACAAATAAAGACCAGAAGGAAACCTAAGAAACCAGCAACAGCAGCTCCTGGTGAGAGGACTGGAGAACGAGGCAGACAAAGAGCTTAATGGAGGGAAACACACACACGTGCACATTTATACACAAATACACAGACACATCTGATGAAGCATTACATTCACACTGTTCAAAGTTCTATGGACACACACATATATCTGTATATGTGTAAACTTTTGACACAAGTTGACTTAAGGCATTTTTGAAAAATTAAAAAGGTCTTATAACTTGAAGCTTAAGTTACCCTACAGGTTGTGCTAAAACGTAAAATATTAGGATTCTTATCCTAACCTTTGAAAAAGCACTTATCAATCTCATTAGTATTAAGAACACAAATAATACTGTAAGATAAAAAAAATCCAAAATTAACAGTTATTTAAAACGCTGATAAGAAAACAGTAGAATGCACACCTTCAACAAACACGGATGGTAAGAGTGCAAGTCTTTAAGACTCTTTTAGAAAATATTTTGCTAATCCAGAGAGCCTGAAAATATTCTTATCCCTGACTTGGTAATTTCACTTCTGAGGAAATCAGTTAAAACACAGGAAAAATTTTATAAGCAAAGTTGTTCATCTCAGTATCATTAAAATGGCAAACAAACAAACAAAAATGGTAAAATATAGTATCACCAGTATCGACCAGAAGCACCAAATAAACTGTGACAGATTGATTATGCAGTCTATAACATTAATTTTCTTTTAAATGCAGGAATTATTTTAATAAGTGAAAAAAGCAGGGTATGAAAATTTGCAAAGAAAAATATCTTGAAAGAAATTCACAAAATATTTATAAGGTTACCTCTGAGAGATGAAGCTACAAATGACTAATTTTCTTTACACTTTGTTCCAATTTTCCTACACTGAGCATGTATTTTATTACTTAAAAAAAAAAAAAAAAAAGGTTAAGCACCTACCCTGATAAACTATTTCCAGAAATCTCACTAGGAGAAGAATGACTCAGTGGAGAAGTGGAAGGTCGGAAGCTATCCTGGTCATCCTCCGAGCCATGTCCACCACACTCAGGAGAGGGATTTTTCAAATCTACCAGAAAGGTGTATTTTCCAATGAGAACAGAAAAAAAACCACTCTGTGTAATTTTTTGAATGTGACCAATTTACTCTGACACTTACCAACACTTTTAGGTGAGATTATGGAATGGTTTTCAAAAGTCACATGCTTTTCACTGCTACTTGTCTCACTAACATACTCATTTTGCCTCTGATATTTTCTACTATTCTGTGTGTCTTCATGCTCTTCTGACAGCCAGAGGGATGCTACCCTGGGGTTCCTGACTAATGAGCTATCAAGGGCTGGAATGGATATGGAGGCAGCTTTTTCACCATCACCGGAATCTGGTGATTTATGGTCAATGGAATGTGTCTTCACATCAACCCCTGCACCCTCTCTCTCTCCCATATTTGTAAGAACTGAATTTGAAGAGTTTATCGTTCTCAGTGATGCCTGGTCCACGCTCTCTCCACTTTCACCATAAAAACCAGCTGCTGTGTCTTCTTCTGGCTCCCTTACACTTATGCTAGTAGCACCCAGGTCCACTGCATGGATGTCATGTGTAGTCCGTTCTTTGGACAAAGATAAATCCCAAGTATCAGACACACCAGCTCTTGAAAAGTTGTCCATTCCACTTTCATATCTACTAATTTCTGTTTTTTTAAGGTATTTCTCCATATCAAATGCGTTGGATCCATTACTTTTTTCCAGCTCATTAGGTAAGAAATGAGACACAGCCGAAGAGTGCTTTTGTTTACCATCGTCCTGAGAAGTCTTCTCTCGGGTTTTATTTGAAAGTGCCTTGATCATGGCGGCGAGCTGGGAGGGGTCAGCGTTCACTGATGCATCTGCGATGGCAGAAGCAATGGTGCTTATCCTCAGCACAGAATCACCACCGCTAGGCAGTTCGCCTGTGCGTCTCTGGGGTTTGCTGTTGATGAGGAAAGTGTCCTAGAAATGAGAAAGTTCACATCAGTTCCATGGACAAGCACATATTAGTTTAAGCTTTATTTGTAAGTGCTACATAAGATCTGACAGCAGCAAGAAATTAATGGTATACCAGTTAAACCTCCTAATGAAAAAAGACAGCTGCTATCAACTTGATTTGTAGAGTACTTGGTCACTTACAAAGTCGGTTCATCAGTTGTTCAAAAAAAACCCTTCAGGAGTTAAAGAAATGCTAAAACTGAATCAGAAAATAATTTAAAACCAAAAAATTAAAATACTGAAATTGAGAAGCCACTGAGCCACAGTGACTGCAATTATGATTCTTGGTAATTTCATTCAATTGTTAGAATTATTTATAAGCAAGACATAAACAGAAACCAGGGGTAAAATAATGAAATGGAACCAACAGCAAAGCAATATTAAAAAAATGCAAATTAAGACTTCTGCCTCTAGTAATAGCAGACTAAGTGATGCAAACCAACTCTTGCTGACAGCAATGAGACAGCATATCCGAAAACATCTCTTAGAAGGCGCTGGAGAGCCAAAAAAGGAATAAAAAACTATGGGGCCAAAATCCAAGAGAAGAGAGCATCCCATAGAGGTGAGCCCAGTCCCAGGGATGCTCCGCCCCAGGGGAGCTGCTTCAGGAAGAGGCTACTGCTAAGACATCAGGAAGCTTAAGAAGCTAAGAAAATCTTTTTTGAAATGATAATTTTTTTAAAAAGAAGCTAAGAAAAGCTGCTCTATGGGAGTAAGGGTACAAAAATCAGGTTCAGAGTTTGCCAGTGATGAGGGGAAGGTGGTGAACATGGTAAATATCCATGCTTTAGGACGAGACCACAGAGGGTTACTACCTAGGAGTAAAGGTGGCCCTCAGGAGGACCGGAGGCCAAGCTCCAATCAGCTCAATCCCAATAACTGAATTAAAGCAACCTGAGACTGCTACTGTTCCTCGCTCAGAAGCAGCCAAAAATCCTGTCTGGAAGATCTCCCATGGCCTCAAATATTTCAGCAACTTTTCCTGTAAAAGTCCACTCCTCTATCAATGAATGACACACAATGTTCCAAGGTAATGTGGCCCACATTACAGAAAAACACAACCGTGGGGCATGCAGACAATGGATTATCAGCGTCTAAAACACATCTAAATCTAAAATCTAAAACATACTTAAGGAATTAAAAACAACATTAAGAACTCAACGGAAGACTAGAAATTATCAAGAAAGAACTAAATGTAATTTCTATAATTAAAAAATACAATGAAAAATTAAGAATCCAATGGACAGGGGGTTCCCTGGTGGCGCAGTGGTTAAGAATCCATCTGCCAATGCAGGGGACACGGGTTAGAGCCCTGGTCTGGGAAGATCCCACATGCTGCAGAGCAACTAAGCCCATGTGCCACAACTACTGAGGCTGCACTCTAGAGCCCACGCTCTAGAGCCCGCGAACCACAACTACTGAGCCCATGTGTCACAACTACTGAAGCCCGCACGCTTAGAGCCCATGCTCTGCAACAAGAGAAGCCACCACAAGGAGAAGCCCGTGCACCACAACGAAGAGTAGTCCCTGCTCAACGTAATGAGAGAAAGCCAGCGTGCAGCAACGAAGAACCAACACAGCCAAAAATAATTAATTAATTTTAAAAAAATTAGTATGTCTTACAAAAAACCTTCCAGAAAATAAGAAAAATGAGACCAGGAAAACCTTGGTACCAAAACCAAACAAGGACATTGTAAGAAAGAGCATCAACCCACTTGTGAACACATATGCAAAATTCTAAATAAATTATTATCAAACTGAATCCAACCACCTATAAAAATGATACAGTATCATGACCCAAGTGGAGAAGAGCAGCTTTAATATTCAAAACCATGTCATGTAACTCACCACATCACCAAAAGAAAAGAAAACTCATGCTCACCTAGATAGATGCAAAACAGCACTGGACAAAATTCAACCTCCTTACCAATTAAAATAAAACTAGCAAACAAATATTAGAAGGGAATTTTAAAAACCTGATGATAAATAAAAACCTAGAGCATCCATCAAATTTAAAGACAAAATACTATTGAAAAGTTTTCCCTCTGAGTCAGGGAAACCCAACATCACCACTTCTATTCACTGTTCTAAGATGCAGTCAAGTAAGGCCAAACAAAGAAATGAAGGTATAAAAATTAGAAAGGAACAAAAATGTTGGTATTCTCAGATAATGTAAGTACATATACAGAAAAATCCAAAGAATCCATAAATAAAAATGAATTTAGCACACTTGCTGGAAATAAGGTAAGTATATTAAAAAACATGTATTTCTGTTTAGCCACAACAAAGGGAAAATTAAGTTCAGAAAGATAATATTAAAATACCACTTCAAACAATTCAGAAAGAAATCTAACAAATGATGTGTTAAAATCTCTGCACAAAAAAGCCCAATAAAATACAGAGAGGAGGGCTTCCCTGGTGGCGCAGTGGCTGAGAGTTCGCCTGCCGATGCAGGGGACACGGGTTCATGCCCCGGTCTGGGAAGATCTCACATGCCGCGGAGCGGCTAGGCCGGTGAGCCATGGCTGCTGAGCCTGCGCGTCGGGAGCCTGTGCTCCGCAACGGGAGAGGCCACAACAGTGAGAGGCCCGCGTACCGCAAAAAAAAAAAAAAATACAGAGAGGAACTAGAACCTAAATGGAGGGACCTGTAATCTTCTTGGATTAGAAGATTCAATATTATAAAGATGTCAGTTTCACCATTCTATAGATTAAACACAATCCCAACTTAGAGCTCAGCACGGTTGCTAGTTGGTTGTGAAAGGTGACAATCTGACTTCAAAATATATATGGGAATGTAAAGAACAAGAACAGCCAAGATACTTTTACAGAAAAATAAGAGGGGAAGACTTATTCTGCTAGACATCAAGACCTACTATAAAACTATACTATTTTAACAGTGTCATACTGACATAAGAAAGATCCCAAATAGCCATCAACAGTAGGGTGACTATATCAACAACAGAATATTCATAAGAGAAAACTATACAGCAATGAAAATTAGCTATTATACTTATCACAGTTGCATATTGCAAACCTAAGTGGAAAAAAACGAAGAAAAATATATGCTACTGGGACTTCCCTGGTGGCACAGTGATTAAGAATCTGCCTGCCAATGCAGGGGACACAGGTTCGATCCCTGGTCTGGGAAGATCCCACATGCCATGGAGCAACTAAGCCTGTGCACCACAACTACTGAGCCTGCGCTCTAGAGCCCACGAGCCACAACTACTGAAGCCCACGTGCCTAGAACCTGTGCTCCACAACAAGAGAAGCAACCACAATGCAATGAGGAGCCCACGCACCGCAACAAAGAGTAGCCCCCACTCACCACAACGAAGAGTAGCCCCCACTTGCTGCAACTACAGAAAAGCCCGCACGCAGCAACAAAGACCCAACACAGCCAAAAATAAACAAATAAATAAATTTATATTAAAAAATATATATATATATACTACTACATGATTTCTTGTATATAAAGTTCACAAACGGGTGAAAATGATACAGTGTCATAGGTCAGACAGAAGGAAGTAGTGTTCAGGAGGAACAAAAAAATGGCTCCTGGGCTGTGGGAAACGCTCTCTTTCCTGAGCTGGGGTGTACATGGGTGTATAAGCTGTGATAACTCACTGACTGTAAGTTTGTTTTATAAGCTCTTCATACATTTATTGTACACTGATAATATTTAAAGGATACTTGTAATAAAATTGAGTAAGAAAAATGTTATGCATTTTTTACATGTGACTTTATCTTGATCTTGTATGAGAATTATGACAGCGAGGTTTTAGCTTTCCTTCATGAAAGGCTTAAAATACCTCTGTTTTCCCTTTATTGGTAGTTAATGTCACATCATTTTCATCCACTTGTAAAATACTCTCCAGTTCTTCAGCCTGAAGTGTAACTGATCCTTCACTTAGCTGTGCCTTTAAATCTCCTGTAGAAAATATGTAATATTCAACTTACATCTATACACTCTCTCACAGAAACAATCTGTGGGATAAGGACCACTAAATATCCCAACCCCCCCCACCCCCCACTGGAATATAGGCTCTTTAAGGACTAAAGCACATTTTATACAATTTCATGATACAATGCATGAGGCATTATACTAGCAAAAAGTAGCTGCTTGATAATTGTTATGTTAACCAAGAAAGTCTGATTTTAAATATTCATCACAGATATTTATCATATTTATACTATCACAGTCCAAATCTGAAAACTTCTCTTTAAAAGTCCACCTAAATAATAAATATAATAGCTAAAATTCGTTAACTCAGTAGTTTAATAGGCCAAAGTTAACCCAACCACTTGAACAGATTATATTTCATTTACTTTTGTTTTTACAAAAGGATTTAGGTGAATTTTGGCTGACTTGTTTCTACTTTAGATTGAAAAGGCAATGTGAAGTTATATAAAAATCAAATCTGTAACTAATACTCAAAAAATTCAAAGTGGTATATACATTACTTTCTTCCACATAAAGAACATGATCACACAACCACTAACTTACAGGTTAATAAAAAACTTCATTTAATCCATTACCTGAAAATAGACCATGGTTAAGATGAGCCATTTCTTTTTCCAAATTACTTCTTGATACATCTGATTTTCTTATTAGAGCAATAGGGTCTCTCTTCTCTGGTGATCTAATAAAATAACCAAATGATGGCTACAAAATAAACATGCCAATTATTTCCTTAGTTTTCAACTGCTTTGAGAAATTCTAGACTATTTTATCCTAATAGTGGTAACCTAGCTAAAATTGATTTCAACAAAATGATTCTGATTTTTCCATTTAAACGTAAGTTGGGACTTCCCTGGTGGTCCAGTGGTTAAGAATCCACCTTCCAATGCAGGGGACACGGGTTCGATCCCTGGTCGGGGAACTAAGATCTCACATGCCACGGGGCAACTAAGACCCCTCACCACAACTACTGAGCCCACATGCCGCAACTAGAGAGAAGCCCGCGTGCTGCAATCAAGACCCGATGCAGCCAAAAACAAAAAAAAAAAACAAAAATAACATAAATTACTAGAAATGAACTTTACAAGTCCAGACAGGACCTTTTATTTCCTTACTGCTAGCTATCTTTAATCATCAGAATGAATATTGTCAAATAATTTGCCCTTACTAAGAAATCCAAATTAAAACAACCCAGAAACGATACTTTGTTCCTCCAGTAATTGTTACTGAGCACCTGCTATGTGTCAGGCACTGGTAATAATCATCAGTGACATGTCAGTGAGAAAAAAGATATAAAACTTCCTGCCTTCCTGGAACTTACAGTACTTACAAGGGTATTTTATTTTACACAATAAATATGTCCTTGAAAATCTGTATTAAGATGAGATACATTCCTACTGCCCTAGATGAGCGTTCAGAAGGTCACATTCAAGGACCTTGCTCAAGGGCAGGGAATTCCCACCTGGCTTCCTTCCAGAGCTCTCACGATAGACCTAAAAAGCAAATTCACTAATGCACTCAATTTTTGATCAATCTTCACTCAAGGATTTCCTCCCTTGATCCAGCAACTTGAACCAAGTAACATTTCATAGCTAATACAAAATGACAGATCCATCTTTCCACTGTGTGGTGTGGTGTTTTGTCCAGCTGTTCAGAAAGGAATTCAGTTACGCTTCAACTTCTCTTATAATGTCAAAACTAATCCATCCAGGCAGAAAAATCTGCCTAAGTATTTACTCTCATTCTTTAATTCACTGCATAGATAGGACCCACAGTTCAGTTTCAAATTTTCCTGTAAGTCAACTTCTAACACCCTAGCTGTTTAAAATTATACTCTTAGTGAAATCCTATTTTAATACACACTCCCTCCGACAGCACTATGTCCCTACATGAAATTCACCAACAGGTCCTTCGACTCTACCTCCAGAGGAAATCCTGAACCCTATAACTTTTCTGTTTCCGTACTGCCATCCTAGGCCTCGGCCTTCATGGCATCTCTTCCACGTGCTAAGCCTCTGCCTGCTTCTCCTCCTCTGAGGCTCAGGAACCTCCTCCACCCAGCTCCTGTCACACCTGGAGATGGGCCGGGCACCCTGCCTCCAAGCACATCTCCCCAGTTCCCTTGAGATGAACCCAAGCCCTGCAATGGCCCCTCATGACCTGGCCCTTGTCTACTTCTGCCATCAGACCACCGACCCGAAGCCCACTCACACGAGCTGTGGGCCTACTCTCTGCTTCTCCGATATGCCCTCCAGCTCCCACCTCCAAGACTTTTCTGGGTACACGCTGCCTCCTCCCCACCATTCGGGCACCACCCCAGTGCCCCTCCTCAGACACCGCTCTGACCCTCACAGGCGACACAGCTTCTCCTCACTCTTTCATACAATCTACCACTATCACTTACATTTAAAACTTTTTACATGTACATCTTAAAAAACCAAAACACTCCTATATTTCAAAACATGTTTTTAGACCAGAGGTTTAAAAAATGAATCTCTGAATTCTTCCCACAACCAATGATATAACATCAGCAACCAATGAAACAGCAACTAACAGGGATGGAGTACTTAATGCACTTGAGGCCGTGCTAAACGCTCTACGCGCACCATCACAGTATCCCCCAAAAAACTCTATAAGACAGTATTCCATTCTAGAAATTGGAAAATCAAGGCACAGAGGAGTTAAATACATTGTTCCATGCCACAGAACTAGTTAAAAGACAGAGCTAGGACTGCAGTCAGGGTACAGCCACTAAAAAACTGAAGCTCTTTACCACTATTCCACCACGGAGTCCCTAATCTGTCTCTGCTTTAAAGATACTCTGATCTAGCTACACCATCATAACCTTCAAAACATAAGGGCAAGTGAATTTAACCACTTCTAGAACACATGGTACTTACTCTTTTCACACTGTAACCACCACCAAGGCAACCGAGAGCTTCAGACCTTTGAGCAAAGAACTCTCCTAAAGACAGACGTAAATAAGTGGCATCGTCTTTGTCCAAATCTGATGTGCTAAGTGATCTCCTCAACAGACCATAATTGACTGAAGTTCCCCACGATGTATCCCCTAGGGCAACTGAAGTGTTCTGGGCATCTATATTTTCTTCCTAGGAAGAAAGTCATCATTTCATTTCATTTCTCCAGCAAGCCTTCTGTTTTTCTAATATATAAAAATACAAATTTCACTAAGGAAATTTAAATATTTAAAAATTTTAAAAATGTGGACAAATTCAAGCTTAAGCAGATAATAAAGGTAACAAAGTCTAGAAAAAGAGAAATTTTTTAATACCTGAGTTATGATATGCATTGTTTTAACATATTGCTTAAGTCAAATACTGATTGTCATTAACACAAATCTTTAGAAAGGAGTACATCTTCAAATAAAAACGAATAGCACTACCTCATTTTAAAACATGGTAAAAAACTATATCTTTGAAGCCTATTAAGGCAATTTTAAGTGAACTAATAAACACTATTTCAGTATGCCAGCTTTTTCTCAATTAATAATTTAGAGTCTGAAGGAAAAGGCAGAAATTGTCTAAACATGAGAAAACTCAAGATATAATTCTATACTCACTATATATCTATTCAGAAAGAAATGAACATTTTGCCTACATTTAAATATAAGAAAAACTCTAAACTTTGGTTAATGTCAATAAAATACAAACCTGCATAAACTGATGCTCTTTATTAAATTCTTCTTCATCTTGTGCAATCAAATCCAATGCATCAGCTTAAAAAAAGAATAAATTTCATAATTATATTGCACTGATGCCTAATTAAATACTAGCATATAAATATAACATAGCTAGTTAGGAAAATGAAATATTAAAGAAAGAAAACTGAAAGAAGTATGTGAAAGCTTCCATCACAGAACTGATGCATCTGTATTAAGCACAATAAGAGCAAGTGGTTCTGAAACTTTTGGTAATAAACACCCTACTGTGATTGATTTCATCAGGTACTAACTTGCCCTAACTTACTAACGGGGCTTTATAATGTAAGCTTTTTATAAAAGATTCACATTAACTTCAGCCTTGCAGTTTGGCACACATGAGTTAAGGTACCTGCCCATGAATACCCATGGAATTTCATCTGGAACATCAGACGGAGAAGCCACTCTGTAAATTTGTCATGAAGATGTCTGCTGGGGTGCCAACTACCTGTTTGTCCCAACACCCAGGACTGTCCTAGTTTTTGTTTTTGTTTTTGTTTTGCGGTACATGGGCCTCTCACTGTTGTGGCCTCTCCCGTTGCGGAGCACAGGCTCCGGACGCGCAGGCTCAGCAGCCATGGCTCACGGGCCCAGCCACTCGGCGGCATGTGGGATCTTCCCGGACCGGGGCACAAACCCATGTCCCCTGCATCGGCAGGCGGACTCTCAACCACTGCGCCACCAGGGAAACCCCTGTCCTAGTTTTTGAAAGGAAAAATCCCACATCCCAGCAAACCCCACAGCCTGGGCAAACAGGAACAAGTGTTCACCCAGTGTCTGCCCTCAAAGTTCCAAATGAGCAACTCAGTTCACCTTAGGGAAACCAATGGGCACGCAGCCCTCCATCTCTAGGCCAAGGCCACAAGGCTGGGGTAAGTGAGCAGAGGGCCAGGTGTAACACAATGGGGAGAGGACAGAGACAGGCTGAACAGCAAATGATCCTGCTCAAGGCATTAGAATTTAAAAGGATTTTAAACATGTGGGCTGAATCAGAAAAGTCTGCAGGCTAGACTCTGGACTTCCCATCTGCTGCCCGTTCTGCCTCTGCCTGGTGCTTCCAGACAGTGGCTGGAAGGGGAGGAGTGAACAGCAACCCAGAAGGGACAGTCCACTTGTGGCCCAAACAAGAGAGATATCCCTACTCTCATCAGTCCATCAGGGGCTAACCCAATCCAAACTACCCTTCTGGAAGCCCTGAGGGCCCAACACTAACACCTTGAGAGACAAAATGAGAACAGACACAGGAGGCTGTTTCCAGCAGGGAGGGGAGAGCACCAGAAGTAGCTCAGGATTCTTACTTGTCAGGGTAGTGCTAGCTCCTTATTTTGCCATCCCACCACCTCCCACGTAAACACGTTCTGAGCCTACAAGTCTATGAACGAGCATCGGGAGAGCCAGGAAGCTCCAGAAGTCACATGCAAAACAGTTATCTTCCACAGGAAATATTTTTCTATGAAGATTCTCTGTGGGGTCCATGACTCAAAGTGTTAAAAACCACTGCTCTAAAGTGTGAAAAGTACCAACCAACCAAATCTAAAAGCCAGGAGAGGGTAAATAGGAAATCAGATCGTAAGAAGGTAACCCAGAAAAACTTAATTTACTTCAGTGAGTTAAAATATTGTATTTTTTAAATCATTAAGTAAACAGCTCCAAATGCTATTATACACCTGAGTACTTTTTCTCTGGACTTTAAGACTCTTCAATTAAAGAAAAGTCTACAGTGACATTGTTACCACGTATGCTTATCAGAAATCACTCACAGATTATGAAAAAGCAGAACTTCATTTCTTACAAGAATCTCTGCCCAATTTTTTGCCCAATCTGCAACCACAGTCCTCTCCAGTGCCACCTGAACGCTTTTGTTGTTAAATTCTGAAGCAGCAATACGTTCCCCATCCCCTGCCCGATGTTTAAATCCTAGGCCACAAGCAGAAGTAGCAGCTCACATGGCTGAGCCGTCAGAGAGGGCGAGGCAGAAATGGGGAAGTGGGAATGGGGAAGTTTTAAGTTTTCATTTAAAACTACTTTGAGGACTTCCCTGGAGGTCCAGTGGTTAGGACTCCGTGCTTCCACTGCAGGGGGCATGGGTTCGATCCCTGGTCAGGGAACTAAGAACCCACAAGCTGCACGGCACAGCCAAAAAAATTAAAATTATTCATTTATAAATAAATAAAACTGCCTTGTTATTATAAAATTATGCCCTTGGTCCAAGCTTCCTCTTCTGAGTATCTCCTCTTACATTTTCAACATTTCTTTTCCCTTCGTATAAAGTCTCCCATTCCATTCATGCTCCCCCAGCCCAATTCCCCTTGACTAGTTCATCCTTTCCTTCCTCCCATCAAACTTTTCCATAGTTTTCAATAATCATTTTCTCCATTTCCTCACCACCAGTGCTAGTCCTTTCCTACCCAGCTTCTGTTCATTCCCTAACCACACAGATGGTTTCATGAAATTCCTCCACTATCTATTTTATCATATTTCTCCTTTAATAGTAACATGCCCACATAGTTCTAAATGCAGAAGGTATAAGTACATTCTGCTTCAATAAAGAGTTCTTAGGGCTTCCCTGGTGGCAAAGCGGTTGAGAGTCTGCCTACCGATGATGCAGGGGACGCGGGTTCGTGCCCCAGTCCAGGAAGATCCCACTTGCTGCGGAGTGGCTGGGCCTGTGAGCCATGGCCGCTGAGCCTGCGCATCCAGAGCCTGTGCTCCGCAACGGGAGAGGCCACAACAGTGAGAGGCCCGCGTACCGCAAAAAAAAGAGTTCTTAGAAGTTAACCGAAAGACGTTAACAGAATACAACACTGCAAGTCTCCCTCATCACTGGCCCCACTTCCCACACCTCCAGAAGCAACCAACATATGCAGCACCCTGTGAAACCCCTCACTAGTTGAGAACCTACTGACCTTTGAGTTCTACAAGTAGCTAGGGAGCCCTGTAATTAGTTTCTTTTTTTTAATCTTTCCACTGTATGTATTTACAAATATGTATGTCTTTCCTTCTTCCACCTCTTTATGCAAATGTTGGAATAAGATTTTAAATAATTTATTTTGGTGATCTTTCCCTTACCAGTACCTAAAGAGCTCCGTTTCCTTTTATTACGGCCACAGGGTATCCCCTCGTATGGACGTACCTTATCTAATCAGTCCCTGTTTTGTACATCCACGTTGCTTCCAACCTTCTGTGATGAACAATGTGCACACACATCCTATACATCTGTGCAGGTGTAGCTGAAGAATAGTTCCCAGGGGAACTGACTTTTAATTTCCTTTTCTATAAGCTGTTTACACCCTTTGCCCAGTTCTACACTGAGTAGTTGGTCTTTTTCTTATTGTTTATTAGCACAATTTACATATTTGGGAAATGGGCCCTCACTCTGTAATATGAATTGCAATTTTTTTTCTCAGCTTCATCACTAACTTTTGAAAACTTTTTACCAAAGTATAATATACATTAAAGTGTATGTAAGCGTGCAATTCAATGAATTCTCACAATCTGAACACATCTGTGTCGCCAGATCAACACCCCAGATCAAGAAAGAAAACATGCCAAAAGGCCCCCTGAGCTTGCCTCCTGTCACGGCATGCCAACCCGAGGGTAGCCACTATCCTTGCTTCTTACTCCACAGAGCTGGCTACATATACGGCATGTATTGCTAGTCAGCCTTATCTCATTCAACATATTTGTGAAATTCATCACGTTGCCGCAAGTAGCTACACATCCTTCATTCCCATTGCTACACAGCATTCCAAAGTAGGTATAAACACAATCCATTCCAAGGTCAATGGGAATTTGGGAGTTTCTAGTTTGGGACAAACACACATAGTGCTGCTACAAACATTTTAGTGTATGTCTTTTGGTGAATATATACACCCTGAACACTGGGTATATGCTTGGTTGTAGAATTACTGGGTCATAAACTATGAAGTTCGTAAAGTTCACCTTCATAAGATACTGCCAAACAAGTTCCAAATGGTTTTATCAATTCACACTCTCACCAGCAACACATGAAAATTCCACAACTGATGACTTTTCAAGTGACAGGGTTCCTAACCAGTGTCCAGCCTGTGCCTACTGTCCTTTGTAAATCAAGATATCACTGACAACTATAACTTAACCTCCAATTTCTGACTCATATTTCCAACTACTGACTATCCCCACCTCAAACCACAATCATCCAAAATTCTACCATGTCTTCTGATTTTTCCCATCTCAGTTAATGGTACTGCCATTTTCTCAAAATAACTTAGACCCCAAACCCCCATCTTTTCTTACCTCTCTACTATCCGCTGAAATCCAGTCACCAAATCCTAGAGATTTTATCTCCACGCCCCTCATGAGCTATTTTCTTCTCATTCTCACTGTGACACCTCGATTTCTACAACACCCTAAAGAACCTACCATTTAACTGACCATCGAGGCCAGAGGGAGACTCACAAAGCAAGCTGGACAAGCATCTTCAGAGGCTCCCAAGTGCCCACCAGGCATGGCTCAGCACGGAGTCCAGCCCCACCCGATCCCTGGCCCAGTCTTAGCACTCTGGCTTCATCTCACCATGTCGCATTACTCTCCCCTTCCCATGTCTTGCCGTAAATGCCAGCCACGCTGGGTTATTTACCATCCTCAAGACACGCCCATGCTTCCTCATCTCATCCGGTTTCTTTGGGTTTTCTATCCACTTGGAACTTCTCATGCCCAAAATATTTACCTGTTGAGCCACTTCCTATATAAAATCCTCTGCTACCCACTCATGCAAAAGTTATTCCTTCTCTCAACTCCAAACGATGCTGTCGTTCTGTATTCTCATCTTATCCCTCTTAGCTGATGGACAGTTTCCTAAGGGCTAGAAACATGCCTCATCGATTGATCTCTGTACTTCCACATCAATGGACATTAGGAACAGCTTAGTACAAGCAGCTGTTAGAGTAACTTCTTCCTCTGGCACCTTCTGAGCCTATTAAAAATACGACTGAGGGGGGCTTCCCTGGTGGTGCAGTGGTTGAGAGTCCGCCTGCCGATGCAAGGGACACGGGTTCGTGCTCCAGTCCGGGAAGATCTCACATGCTGCAGAGCGGCTGGGCCCATGAGCCATGGCCGCTGAGCCTGCGCGTCCGGAGCCTGTGCTCCGCAACGGGAGAGGCCACAACAGTGAGAGGTCCGCGTACCGCAAAAAAAAAAAAAAAAAAAAAATACGACTGGGCTTGACAGACTCCTCATTGTCTTTCCTCATTCCAGGTTTAGAGACGCTCAGGTCCTAGAGGCCTCAGCAGCACAGCAAATGTCCACAGGCCAAGGCTCACAATGCCATGCGTTCTGCAGCGTTTTCCTTTCACGGTCAGAGATTCTGCTAATTAACAAATCTAACTGAGGTTCCTAATGCTCTCATCCTCTGAGATTTCATTTATCTTTCTCGACACTTTTCTCCCATTTCTTCATTACTGAGGTTTTACTCTAAAATGGATTGGCTTTTGTAACTGCTCATTTATCAGAATAGTTCTTTTGTTCAAGACAATTTATAAAGTGAGAAAGTAAAGCCTAAGGTGCTACTAACTGCAACACACATGCTCTAAAGTGACTCACTGTCCTTACTTAGGGAAAGGCTCGGCTCAGTCCACAGTGATTAGCAATGACTGACTCAAGCCTCTGTTCCTAGAGAAACAAGTGAAGTGCTAAGTACATATCCAGAAGGGGTTTGATGTGGCCGACCAAGATGTACAGGTAATCTCAAACACCGTCAGAAAATGAAAATGGTTCAGAGCAGAGGCTATCAATACACTTACAGCCAGATCTGAAGTCTTCATTCATCTCATCACTTAGAGACACATTTACATCTTGTTCTTTATCAAAAGCTGTGTAATAGGCAAGATCAGTGACCCATCTGCCCTCCTCATTCTGATAGACCACACTCTGAGATAGATCCGTTTCTAGAAAATAAAATTCCAGAGACATCCAATGACACATGCAACAAATAAAATGATACAATATTCTTAAATAATTTTATTTAGTTGACTTATCTTAGTTATCAACAGTACTGAAATCTGCCCAAAACTAGTTAAAGGAAAATCCATTTCCCCAAAAGAAAAGTATCTCTCTGATGGTGAAAAATCCAGCCTTAATCACAGTAAACGTCCATCATGGAGGAGAGGGAGGAAGGAAAAGATGACTAATAGTTAGAAAGGCACATTTCCACCAGATCTGTGAATAAAGACACCATTTTTTAATCCACAGAACACTTAAATATTTTAATATGAAAGATTAGGGAAGTTTCACTTGGAAATATATCCTATTCAAAATGTGTATAAGCATTTTTACATATTTCTTACTTTTATTTTGAAAAAAAAAAAGGCCCACTTACGGTCCTTGCTCTTTCCAATGGACTCATAACATTCACACGTTTGCCTTTCACTAGTGGGTGACCACAGAGCATCAGCGGAATTAAATGCATTGTCATTAACAGACTTCAAAGATGCTACATCCACATTTTTTTGAATGGACACTTGAGGCATCTCAGTGTCTAAAAATCTATCCACAGGCAAAACTGTTTCTGAGTCTGACGCCAAATGCTTATTTTGATGAGGAGATCCTGCATCCAGCTTTAAAGGGTCTATCAAGCCAAAATCACCTTTACTGGCATTTGTGTCGTGAAAGTAAACAGGGTTAAGTTTCGCATTAGCAGCCCTGAGAGTCTTCGCCAGAACTTCGTCGCTTCCGCTTTCCTTTAAAAATTAAATAACAGACCAGAAATAAGTTTTGTTTTTCATAACTCCTTCTAAAACAACCAAAAAAGTTATACAGTTGACATAATATATTTATTCTAGAAAGGAACAGACTGCACAATATTCTTCCAGACTATATGTGGACCAATCATAAGGAACTTACCAAAACCAAAATTCAAAATGTGGTCATGGCAAACACACATCAACAGATTCAGATACCAAAAGTGGGGCCAATATGCTCACTACAGCACAGGATGTTAGAAATGTCAGTTTAACTTTTGTAATTATCACTGCAAGTCTCTAAAAGGATGGGAAGCCCATCAGTGTGACCAGACTCATAAAATTAATATTATTAACAGACCCTGAAAACACAAATATTAATAACTTTAGGTTATTTTTTTTAATTAATTCATTCATTCATTCATTTTTGGCTGCGCAGGCTCTTCGTTGTGGTGCATAGGTTTCTCTAGTTGCAGCACGCGGGCTTAGCTGTGGTACGTGGGATCTTAGTTCCCTGACAGGGGATCGCACCCGGGCCCCCTGCATTAGGAGCATGAAGTCGTAACCACTGGACCACCAAGTAAGTCCCTTAATAACTTTTAATAGGAGTAAAACAGCAAATACTACAAACGACCCTGAGGAGTTCAAGAACAACTGCCTCAAACACAGCAGATTAAGCCAGTGCCTCAAAACCACGCTCGCCAACATACCTTCCCAAAGGGCACTGCTCACTCTCTCCTAAAATAACAACTGCTGAAAGGGACTCGCATACCCACAACCCTCTTCTCAGACACTCAGCCACCACTATCTCAAGTGCCAGTGAAGCCTTAAAACAGCAGTCTTTTCTGCTATAAGATGTATAACAACAAAAACAGCCTCATAGGCAAGGCTTTTCAAAGTTAGGATACTAAAAGGAGGTAGTTCTATATAAAAGACAAGACACAGACTGAAATAAGATCATACATTTAAATTCCAGTGCCACCATTTATTAACAGGGTGATTTTGCAACAACGTTATACAAAAAGTAAACAATCTCTACCTTATCTCAAAATAAACTCGAGATGACTTAAAGATTTACATGTAAATGTACTAGGAGGAAATACAGATGGATAGTTTTATATTCTTCAGTGAATAATATCTTCATAGTATAAAACTTCTGTGAGTTAAATTGAATCTCCCAAAAAAGATGTGTCCAAGTCTTACCCCCAGGTGATACCTGCAAATTGTGACCTTATTCAGAAACAGGGTCTTTGCAGATGCAATTAAGTTAAAGATCTTGAGATCATCTTGGATTTGGGGCAGGCCTTAAACCCCATGAGGAAGACCTCAGAGGGACACAGAGAGAGAGGGACAGGCCACATGAAAATGGAGGCGGATCCTGGAGTGATGCTGCCCTGAACTAAGGAACACCAGAGCCCCAGAGGCTGCAAGAGGCAGGAAGGAGCCTCTGGTGGGAGCTTAGCCCTTTCAACACCTTGTTTTCAGACTCTGGCCTCAAAAATTGTGAGAAAATAAATTTCTGTTGTTTTAAGCTAGCAAAATTCTGGTAATTTGTTCTGGCAGGCCTAGGAAACTAACAAAAACACTAAAGCCTGAAATACATGAGGACCAGCAAAGGGAGACCCTGTGAGGACGCAGGGAGAAGCTGCCGTCTCCAGGCCGAGGAGAGAAGCCTCAGGAGGAACCAGCCCTGCCCACACCTAGATCCAGACTCCCAGCCTCCAGAACTGTGAGGAGATACATGTCTCCTGTCTGAGCCAAAAAACAAAATAAAAAAACAAAGTGCATAAAGATCAAAATATCTCCTTAACACAGAAAGCTTATAAAAACAAGAGTTAAAATATGAGTATCCCAATACAAAAAAAGACAAAGACAAAGAGCTGACATTTAAATTAGACAACTATTTTTCACATAGGATACTAACAAAGACTAAAAAGAACCAGAACATAGGAAACCAGCTCTCTCCTCTGCAAAGTGCCTGAAAACACTGAATAAAGAATGCAGTCAGACAATCCATGTGCTCTGCAGGCCAACAGGGCGAAGCTACCACCTGTGGGACTGTGACTGACCATGGCCATGCGACAACCCTCCCAGGTGGAGGCAGAGGAAACCTGAAGTGAAGCCACTGGTTGGTGACCAATTCCAGGTAAGGGTTTCCTACGGAGCAGAGCAGCCCCCTCGCTGCTACTGAAAGTCACAAGGGTTTGTCCAAAAAAAAGGGGGGGTGGGTCGGGGGAATACAGCTGCTCTGATAGTTTTGAAACCTCAACACAAAATAGGTCTCTGTTGGGACTTCCCTGGTGGTCCAGTGGCTAGAACTCCGTGCTCCCGATGCAGGGGGCCCAGGTTCGATCCCTGGTCAGAGAACTACATTCTACATGCTGCAACTAAGAGTTCGCATGCTGCAACTAAAGACCCCAAGTGCCACAACTAGAGATCCCACATGCTGCAAGGAAGATCCCCCACGCAGCAACAACAAAGACCCGGCACACCCAAATAAATAAATTAAAAAAAATAAAAATAGGTCTCTGTCTACACTTGGACAGTGTAACTCAGCAAAACTTGAGAGTTAGGAAATGTGAAGAGAAGGGGAAAAATAAAAGCAATCCAAAGGTCTCTCAGGAGGTGGGGTTTCAGGAGGAGGCAATGAAAGTACCTGAAATCCCACAGACTACTTCCTGATAACAAAGGGGGACAAGGAGGCATCTGGCCAACACCATATTCATCAAGATGGTCAAACAGCATCACCAACAGGAGACAAGTGGGCTGACAGGCCTCCCAATGGGACACAGTATACAACAATGCTTATGTTTAGAGTCAATCTGTTCAAGGTGAAAATGTTCAATCTAATCAGGAGGAGGAAAGCAGTCAGCTATATCTACCATAAGGGTCATTTTACAAAACAACAGGCCTAGATTTTACAAAAAGTTTAATGACATGAAAGAACTCCAAGTCATGGCAACCAAATACAAGTGTAATCCCTGATTAAAGCCTGGATCAAAAACAACAAAAGTAAAGGACATTTGGAGACAAGTGGATAAATCTGAATATCAACTGTATATTAATTTAAATCACAATATCAAAGTTACATAAGAGAATTGTGATTACGTAGGAAAAAGTCCTTATTCACAGGAGGTAAATGCTGATGTATTAGGGTGAAATGTCATAATATCTGCAACTTACTTTTTTTTAAAAATAAATTAATTTTATTTATTTAGTTTTGGCTGTGTTGGGTCCTTGTTGCTGTGCGTGGGCTTTCCCCAGCCGTGGCAAGCGGGGGCCACTTCCTGCCGCAGCACACAGGCTTCTCACCGCGGTACCCTCTCCCGTTGTGGAGCACGCGCTCCAGGCGCGCGGGCTTCAGCCGTTGTGGCACACGGGCTCTAGGGCGCAGGCTCAGCAGCTGTGGCACACAGGCCCAGTTGCTCCGCGGCATGTGGGATCTTCCCGGACCAGGGCTCGAACCCATGTCCCCTGCATTGGCAGGAGGACTCCCAACCACTGTGCCACTAGGGAAGCCCTGCAATTTACTTTTAAATGACTCAGTAAAAAAGTACTTATGGAGGGACAAAGAAAACACAAAGATGGCAAAAAAAATGTTCACAACTGGCTGAGCTGGACAAGGGTATACAGATGTTCAGTACACCATTCTTTTAATTTTTCTATAGGTGAGGGAAAGGTAAGCAGCAGCAGGAAAGGACAGGAAAGGTATTTCTCATCAGTTTGTACCTGGGGAAAACAGAATCCAAAGAAAACCAAAAGCTTAAGTTTTATTAATATCCACTGAGTCCAGTAATGATTTTCTAATGTCAAATTTCAGAAAAACCATAAAGTTTTGAATATACCTGACTAGGATCACTTGCAGGTAACTTAAAATAATTTTCTGGAGATTCCTGTCCTTCTAGGCCTTCATACATCATTCCTGGAATTGCCAGTTGCTCAAAATAAGCCTCCAAATGATCATCATAAAACTCTTCATCATCGATATCATCATCTAATTGGTAAAATGGAGGAGAAAATAGGACAGGCTTTAAAGTAGTGACTGAACTGTAAATAATATATAATCAAAAAGGCTGATAAAACACATGGGTCAATAGTCTACGTGATTTTGTCTTAACATTTGACATGAAAAAAACCATTGTAATTTCAGTCTATAAGTCATCATAAGCATTCTAATATAAACTAATATTTAACCTTCATTGAGAAGACAGCACAGAAGCAAGTCCTGGCATACATCAAAAGTTAGAATATAGTTAAGTGTGGCAATGGAAAAGGTCAGATTATTCAGAAAGCACTGTGGCAAGTGAGTAACTGTCAAAAAAGAAAAGATAAGCCTGCCATAGAAGTAAAACCAAATTCCAGGTGAATTAATGATTAATTGTAAAATGAAACCTCAAACAGTATCTGATCTTGAAAATGAAGAAACAAAAAAAAGATATAACAAAGCTGAATACTCACAGATATGATAAAAATTTTTTCCACCTCCACTAAAACCAAAAAGTTGCAAATAGACAAATAAAACAATAATGGCAGTACTTTTCATTGTTCTAACACCCAGCCGGGCAAGGGAGGATAAAACTAGAACACTCAATCACTTATAACGGTATTGTAAGCCTTTTCAAGAGGATAATTTTCCAATCATCTTTGAGAATCTAGCCTACTAAAACAAGGATCTGCATAAATTCAGGTTAACAATTCCTCATCAACAATTCCATAATCTAAAAATACCTAAAAACTAGCAGCAAAACCTGCCCTGATTTTATAGCTTCTATCTATCCCACTTGGCTCACCAGCCTGGCCTTCAAAGCCATGGATAATTTGGTCTCTGCCTATTTTCTGGGTTTATTCCCCAATTCATAGTCCTACAGGTGCTATAAACCTGCCACACAAAAGCACTGGCTATTCTCCAAACATGGTCTATATGCCCCTACCTTAGTGTCTTTGCTGAAGCTGTTCCTGCTTTTTGAATGTACTTCTCTTCTGGTATCTACATTAGGGCCTATCACGGGCCTCCTTTTCAAGGAGGAAGAATCGCATCCTCTATCAATAAAGCCTCACAGATACCTTCCTCAGTCAGAATTAACTTGTCACCCTCCTATGACTCCCACACAACTTGTACAGTTGAGATACACTTCACACAATCGGAGGTCAACTATGCATCTCTCTTGCCACGTGCAGTCCTTTCAGAGAGCGGGGGCTAAATATTTCATTGTCCCTTAATTTCTTAACACAGTGCTTTATACTTTATACCTTAATGATACTCAACTGAGGGATAAGCATAATCCTATCAGGATTGCTATAGAGAAATAAGTCTAAAATCCCATCACTTAACACAAGTGGCCACTTGAGTGCTCGTAAGTAAGAGATAAAGGAGAAGGCAGAGAAACTAAAAGGTGCATAATAACTACGGCAACAAAGCAGCAGAGATACATGGAGTGGCAAGGTCAGGACAAGGAAAACACCAGTTGAGCTTTGTGATGCTACCAGAAGAATCTTCCAAGCTGGCAAGTGACATCAGTTTCTCATTTTCTAGGAAAATAGTATGACTTAAGTCATTGTTTGGATTCCTCTCTTCAAAATGTTTTCCAGCATCAGGAACAATAACCTATAAGAAATAAAACTGCAATGAGAGCAGCACACTCACTACTGTGAAGACCACAGCACAGGCTGCAGAAAGGCCCATCAATGTGCTCAAGGTCTGTGGTTCACAGTTCGGGCAATGAAGGGCTAGCTGTTTTACAAATATTAATAACTTTCTTCCTGCCCCCATGCCACCCCCCTCCCCTGACCCACCCAATGAGACATCCTTAAAGTTCAAGGTTTCACACTGTGTGCACATGCTCAAAGGACCTGGTAATATAGTTCGTGTACTAACACACAAATGAACTGGGGCAGCTCAAGGCCTGGACAGGAGATGCAGGTAACAGCAAAGCTGGACTCTGCAGCCCACCCTGGACAGTGGACGTTCCTGCTCCAACTAGGGGCCACAAGGCACATGGCAGTTTGCGAGGACACTTCAAGGCCCAGAATAAAATGTGAAGTTCCTCAAGTGTCAATCTTATTTCACCATGATATTAAATATATATCAAATAATACCATCTCAAGAATTAGACTGCAAAATGCGCGCTAACATTTTGGGAAAAAACACGGGCTCTCAACCCATTTACACACTTGAAGAGCACAGTGCTGAGTTATGCACTCAGTTTGGACAATCGCTGTCACGGCTGCCAGGACAGCTCACGCTAAACCCAAGGCCAATGCAGTGGTGGCCCCACTGGTCTAGGTTATCTAGTGTATTTATTTTACCCCTGCTCTTACTTCTTCACCTTTTGTATCGAGTATCTCGCATGTCTATACTTGTCTTCCTGCTTTCTAGCTTTATGGTCCTTCTCTTTGTTATCAATGATTTCTAATACTTTTAGGAAGTTAATTCTTCAACCATCCTAAGGAAATAAAATTACCTATCACAGGAAAAGTTATGATCTCTCTCTTAGAAACCATTTTTCTCAGTGTTCAAGAAATCAAGCCTTCTGACTGAATTTCAAGTTGACTACACCTGAAGTTCCTCTAAAAAGCATCACTCACATATGTAAGTTACTAGTGGTTACATAGAGGGAGCAAGTGTACAGAGCAGGGGTCAACAAACGTTCTCTGCAAAGGGCCAGACAGTAAACATTTCAGGGTCTGCTAGCCATGCAGTCTCTGTCACAACTTCTCAACTCAGCTGTTGTGGCACAAAAGCAGCCATAAACAATATAGAAACAAATGGACACGGCTACTTTCCGATAAAACTTCACAAAAACAGGCAGCAGGTTGGATGTGGGCAATGAGCTAGAGTGTGCCAACCCCTGGCACACGGAAACAACTCTTACTTTAGACCTCTTTTAATCATTTTACAAAAATAATGTTAAAAATTCTTACTAAAGTAAAATAAAATAAAAATTGCATTTCCTTTTTTTAAGTTTTAAAAGTATCAATACTTGGTTCATACTTTATAAACAACTCTCATAAATATGAGACTGTTTATGTTGAGCACAAACTGCTTATCTGCTCAGTGCCTGTCCTCTGAGGAGCCCTTCTCTTTTCACTTCATGTGGTCTGGGGGGTGGGGTGTGGATGGTTTCAGTCACATCCCTCTATCTATGCACATATATGCACTGATGCACATGCATGCACGTGCACACACACACAGAAGTGGACGTAGGGTCCAGCCTCATAAATCAGAGTTTTATCCCAACCCATCCGTTGGCACAGTGATTTACAGAGGGGAGGGTGGACCCAAGTGAGCTCATTAGAATTGTGCTTTTTTTTTTTTTCATGTTCTTGTTTTTTTGATCACAACACTTGGGTTGCCTACAAATGAATTCAGCTTCCCTATCATTCAACAGATTATCAAGTGCCAGCTATGTGCTGGACACTCAGGATGCAATACACGAAACAAAGAGAAACCCTCACTCCACGGAACCAACATTCCAGAGGAGTCGGCATGGAGTGAAGCAGAGCAGAGGTGCAGACAGCCCTGGAGAC
Source organism: Lipotes vexillifer (assembly GCF_000442215.2). NCBI lineage: Eukaryota > Metazoa > Chordata > Mammalia > Artiodactyla > Lipotidae > Lipotes > Lipotes vexillifer. The sequence continues at coordinate 1,636,592 of NW_006787426.1, forward strand.
ACAGGAAGCCCCAGACCAGCCCTACTGTCAGCTTCTTGGTTACTCATAGCAGTAAGGTGGAGTTCTGCTATTTACAAGTAGACTTCTAGGTAATATTAATACTACTTAGCATTCATATTTGTGAAGTAGGTACTTTCACTCTCCTAATACTAGAAATTGATAACATATAAAAGATTACTAGAAATTTACTAGAAATTTCTAGAAATTTCTAATACTAGATAATACTAATACTAGAAATTGATAACATATAAAAGATACTAATACTAGAAATTGATAACATATAAAAGATTACCTTGTTCTCCTTATTCATCCAGGATCGTGAACAAAAATCAATAGGCGAGTCTGTTAAAGTAAACAAAAACAAAAACTAAGACCAAATTATTAATATTTTATCAACTAAATACCCAATAATACTCAAAAATAGCAAATTAATGAACTATACATTTTTTCCCTTTAAATAGAATAGAGCACTTTTAAATGATGGTATAGGAGCCCATCAGTGGTCAGTTAAATTAAAAACCTGTTAGGGTGGGGAAGCTTAAAAAATTATACATATGCCAAAAACACCTGAATAGGAATCTGACAAGGCTTTAAAGCTAACTTCTGCTTTGTGGGGAAGAGAGAAGAAAAATGACACCATGAGTGATCAAACAGACAATGCCAAACAGCAGGACAGCTCCAGAATGACAGACCTAAGAGACACCACGACAGATGGAGCAAAATACAATGGAAACTTCCTTGGACCCCAATCCAAGCAAACCAACCAAGATAATTAGTAAACTGAATATGGGCCAGAGTACTATATGATAATAACAGAATTATGTTGGTCAACAGTATTAACATCACTATGGTTATGTAGGAAAATGCCCGTATTTTTAGAGATGCAAGCTAAAATATGTAGGAATAAAATGATGTCTGGAATTTTTTAATATCAGGAAAAAAGGTAATAGAAAAACAAGAGATTAAGCAAGTGTGACAAAATCTTATACTAACTGAAACTGTGAGAGAGGTATATGGGGAAGTTTTTTTTTAACTGATATAAAACTTACATACCATAAAATCACCCTTTTAAAGTATACAATTCAGTGGTTTTTAGTATATTTACCAAGTTGTTCAACCATTATCACTAATTCCACAATATTTTTATCATACCAGAAAGAAATCCTATACCCATAAACAGTTACTCCCCATTCTCCCTGCCCCCCAGGCCCTAGCACCACTAATCTACTTTGTCTCAGTGGACTTGCCTGTTCTGTACCTACAGATTCGCCTTCGGATAAATGGATAAATGGATTCACCTTCGGATAAATGTGGCCTTCTGAGTCTGTCTTCCTTCACTCAGCATGCTTTCAAGGGTCATCCTATTACAACAGGTATCAGTACTTCACTCCTTTTTATGGCTGAACAACACTCCACTGTATGAACATACTGCATTTTATTTATCCATACATCAGCTGATGGCGATCTGAGTTATCTCCACTTTCTGGCTACTCTGACTAATGCTGCTATGAACATTCATGTACACAAGTTTTAGTGTTGACACACGTTTTCATTTCTCTTAGGTGTATGCCTAGGACTGGACTTGCTGAGTCATAGGGTAATGCTACGTTTAATGTTTTGAGGAACGGTCAAACTATCTTCCACAGCAGCAGCACCATTTTACATCCTGACGAGCAATGGGTGAGCGTCGCAGTTTCCAACCAATACTTGCTATTTCCCATCTCCTTGATTCTAGTAATTCCAGTGGGTGTGAATTGATCTCTCCTGGTTTTGAATTTCCCTGATGGTTACACCTGTTGAGCATCTTCTCATGTGTCTATTGGCCATCTGTACAACTTCTTTATAGAAATGTCTACTGAACAGCCTCTGCCATTTACAGTACTGGGTTATTTGTCTTTTTATTAAGCTATAACTCTTCTGTACATATTCTGGATGCTGGTCCCTGATCATATACATATGATACATATGATTTGCAAACATATTCTCCCATCTTTGGGTTGTCTTTTCACTGTCTCAAAAGTGTCTTTTGAAGCACAGAAGTTTTCAATTTTGAATAAGCCCAATTTGTCTCACTTTCTTTCATTTCCTGCGTGAGGAGTTAATCTAGTCTACTTTCACACATATACATTTTTCATCAAGAGAAATACAAACATCCCGTAAAAATTTTAACTTAGGAACAAAAATGACTGCTGACAAGAATACAAAGTAATTGGTAGGGGAAATGTGACAGGTGTATTAGAAACAGCCTCCTTGTCTTGAACATGAAGTGTGCTGTGACCATCAGACAGCATGGTTTCCACAGGAAAGGAGATTTCAGCTTAATCAGTATGGATAATTAAAAGATTGATTAAGAGATCCTTTCCTATAAAAGTATTATAAACATGGTATTAATAGTTAAGTGCCAAACCAAAGCATTTTCAGTTTATAGTATCACAGTTTAAGATAAACACTGGTCCAAAGACAAAAAAATAAGAAAGGAGATTAAAACTGTATGATATCACTTATATGTGGAATCTAAAAAATACAACAAACTAATGAATATAACAAAAAAGAAGCAGACTCACAGACAAAGAGAAAAAAAATAGTGGTTACCGGTGAGGAGAGAGGAAGGGGAGGGGCATTACAGGAGTAGGGGATTAAGAGGAACAAACTATTAGGTAAAAATAAGCTACATAAATATATTGCACAACATGGGGAATATGGCCAATATTTATAACATTTATAATAAATGGAGTATAACCTTTAAAAATTGTGAATCACCATACTACACACCTGTAACTTCTGTAATTTTGTACATCAACTATACTTCAATTATAAAAAGATTTTAAAAAGGAAATTAAAATATATACAATAAGGAATGATTTCTAATAGTTCACTACCTCGCTCCTGCTCCAGTGATGAAATCCCATCAGAAGGATCTTGGCTCTGAAAGGGTTTTGCAGCTCTAACATGCTCCTCTTCCGTTCTTCCTCTACCACTTTGAAAAGCTGACTCTTTGAGGACAGCACCTGACAAATGTCGACCTTCTGTCTGATTCTTTTTCTTAGAGATAGAACTTTTAAATTAGGAAACAGAATAATAATGAAATATTAGTTATCTTAGGTGTATCTATAAAAAATCCTTTAATCAGTTATTTCTTAAAAAGAAAAAATGGATACAGTGAAAAGAAACATTCTGGGACCAGCCAGGCGTCCTGCGAACAATACCATCATTTGGGGTCCAGTGATGTACATCTACCGAAGTCAAATATATTGCTACTCTGCCTCTCAAGTGATAAGAGGCAGAGTTTTCTTCTTTCCCAAGTAAGTATCTGTGACTCTACCACATCTAGAGAAAACCTCAGCTTTTCAAAAAACAAGACAGACTTAAAGGATACTGTATATATTTGCCAAATAGCTACTGCTCGGAACTACAAACGCTTTGAAGCTGTACTTTAGCCCCTGCCACTGTTCTATCATCATCTTCCATTTGCCTCTGTTGTTTCTATGGATGGAAAGGTTCTTCCTTAAAGGCAACTTTCCACCCAACCTACTGCAAAAGCTCTTGGGTCTGTCCCCGCTCACCACAGCCATTTCACCAGCAGATGGAACTTCAAGAAAAAGCTGCTAAATGCAACAAATTCATCATGTGACAAACCCAGGGCCAGACTTCAATCTGGCCAGGATGAATTAAATGAAAATGGCTCTTACACAGACTCCAAGTCCTAACCCTCTGCCCCTGAGGCAAACTCTAACTTTCCTCCCAGTTTCTCCACCTCTGTATTGCAGCTGTAATACACAGAGAACCAATCACTTAATCCAAAGGTGAATATGCAGGCAGGTATAGGAAAGCTTCACCCCAATCAAACAGAAGTAAAACAGAGGGCAGAGGGGATTTCCCTGGTGGCACAGTGGTTAAGAATCCACCTGCCAATGAAGGGGACATAGGTACGAGCCCGGGCCCGGGAAGATGCCACATGCCGCACAATAACTAAGCCCGTGTACCACAACTACTGAGCCTGTGCTCTAGAGTGCGTGAGCCACAACTACTGAATCCGTGTGCCACAACTACTGAGCCTGTGCTATAGCACCTGCGAGCCACAACTACTGAGCCCGCGCGCCTACAGCCCGTGCTCCGCAATAAGAAAAGCCACTGCAATGAGAAGCCCGCGCACCGCAATGAAGAGTAGCCCCTGCTTGCCGCAACTAGAGGAAGCCCACGCAAAGCAACTGAAGACCCAACGCATCCCAAAATAAAATAAATAAATTTATTTTTTTTAAAAAAACAAAAAACAAAAGCCAGGGGCGGGTGGAAAGGCTATAAATGGATACAAAGTCACATGGTAGAAGAAACAGAAAAGGAGGTGTGGTGGGGTGGTACACAGCAAAGGAAACCACAGGATGAAAAGGCAGCCTACTGAATGGGAGAAGATATCTGTCAGTCATATACCTAATAAGGGACTAACTTCCAAAATATACAAAGAACTCATACAACTCAATAGCAAAAACACAAACAACCTGATTAAAAAATGGGCTAAAGACCTGAATAGACATTTTTCCAAAGACGTAGAGCTGGCCAACAGGTACATGAAAAGATGCTCAACACCGCTAATCACCAGGGAAATGCAAATCAAAACCACAATGAGGGACTTCCCTGGTGGCACACTGGTTAAGAATCTGCCTGCCAATGCAGGGGACACGAGTTCGAGCCCTGGTCTGGGAAGATCCCGCATGCTGTGGAGCAACTAAGCCTGTGAGCCACAACTACTGAGCCTGCACTCTAGAGCCCATGCTCTGCAACAGGAGAAGCTACCAAAATAAGAAGCCCGTGCGCCACAACGAAGAGTAGCCCCCGCTCACTGCAACTAGAGAAAAAGCCCATGCACAGCAAAGAAGACCCAATGCAGCCAATAAATAAATAATTAAAAATAAATAAATAAATAAAACCACAATGAGGTATCACCTCACACCTGTCAGAATGGCTATCATCAAAAAGACAACAAACAGCAAGTGTTGATGAGGATGTGCAGAAAAGGGAACCCTCCTACACTGTTGTGGGAATGTAAATTGGTGCAGCCGCTATAGAAAACATCATGAAGGTTCCTCAAAAAATTAAAAGTAGAACTACTATATGATACAGCAATTCCGCTCCTGGGTATTTATCCAAAAATGAAAACACTAACTGGAAAAGATACATGCACCTCTATGTTCACTGGAGCACTATTTACAATTGCCGAGATATGGAAGCAACAGGTGAACAAAGAAAATGTAGTGTGTGTGTGTGTACACACACATACAATGGAATAGCACTTGGCCATAAAAAAAATGAAATCTTGTCATTCACAACAGATGAATCTAGAGGGTATTAAGCTTAGTGAAGTCAGACAGAGAAAGATAGATACTGTACAATCTTGTTTATAAATGGAATCTAAAAACACACAAACAAAAAAACCAAGCTCATAGATATAGAGAGCAAACTGGTGGTTCTCAGAGGCGGGGGTGGGGGGAGAAATGGGTAAAGGGGGGAAAAAGGTATAAACTTCCAGTTATAAAATAAGTCCTGAGGGATGTAATGTACAGCATGGTGACTGTACTTAATAATACTGTATTGTATATTTGAAAGTTGCTAAGAGAGTAGATCTTAAAAGCTCTCCTCACAAGAAAAAAAAATTTTTTGTAACTCCGTAAGGTGACATGTTAACGAGACATATGGTGGTGACATTTCCCAAATGTATACCAACATCAAATTAAGCTGTACACCTAAAACTAATATAATGTTACATGTCAATTATATCGCAAATAAATAAAATGAGAATATGAGGAAACAAAAAGACAATAAAGGTCTCTATGTAACATATTTTTAAGAAAAGGGGTGGTGGTGGGGGAAGCAAGATGGTAAAATGAAATAAAGAAGTCAGGACATTTAGTTAATTTTCGTATCTTAAACCTCCCCCTGCCACTCCCCACCCCCCGAAAGACATGCAGTGTGACCATTAAAACTTTAGGACAACAGAGACAGTTGAGGGCACTCTAAATTAACCACCACCATCACTCCCCCCAAAACTCGACTTCCTCAAACCTACAGCTATCATTGTTTTTACTGGCCCATCAACATTTTTCAAATTAAATCTTAAGCAAAAGTCTTTCAAGCAACCATCCCAGACAGCCCTCCACTTCTGCTCCCCAACCCACCCACGTACATCAGCAGTGCCAACACAACCCTGTGCACCCAGGAAGAAGGCTCTTCTCCAGATTAAGGCCTAAGAAACGCCTGTGCAGAGTGGAGTGGCCAAGAACACCACACTGAACACCTGGTACTTACCAAAGACCCCAGCCTGCCCGCCAGGCTGTGTGCTCCCCACCTCTGATCTCTACCTCCACTCCTCTCCTCTCCCCTCCTCCACCTACTGGCCCCTTGAGAACCCGCCTTCCTGAGCGGTCATCATGCTTACGGTCTTGCTTCCCAGCAGTCTATTCTTCACTGGTAGCCAGAGGGGGCTAATCATATCAGAGTTGAGATGGAACCCTTGGTAGGTTTCTCACCTCACCTGGAGTCAAAAGCTTTGCCCACCCCATGCTCCTTCCTGCTCATGGACACACCAGGGATGCTCTCACTCAGTGCCCTCCCGCTGCTGCGCCCTCCCCCTGAAAGGCTCTTCCTCCTGAGACCAACTGGGCTGACTCTCTCCTTCAAGTCTCTGCTCTGAACTCACACCTCCTCAAGGAGACTCACAATGATAACACCTTTCAGCCCTCCTAACTTCCCTCCTTATCATGTTCTGTTTTTTCCTATCACTTTTTCCCTTCTAATTTACTGTAAAACTGGTGTATTTTGGTGTCTTTTTGTGTAATGTCTGTTTTGTCCACTGCTATTTCCCAAGCCCTTGGAGAGGTAGCTGGCACACAGTAGGCACTCAGTCAAAAACACATGTTGACTGAAACTGAAACTGTGATTAAAAATCTTCTAATAAACAAAAGCCCAGGACCAGATGGCTTCATAGGCGAATTCTATCAAACTTTTAGAGAAAAGCTAACACCTATCCTTCCCAAACTCTTCCAAAATACAGCAAAGGGAGGAACACTCCCAAACTCATTATACAAGGCCACCATCACCCTGATACCAAAACCAGATGAAGATCTCACAAAAAAGAAAACTACAGGCCAATATCACTGATGATCATAGATGCAAAAGTCCTCAACAAAATACTAGCAAACAGAATCCAACAGCACATTAAAAGGATCATACACCATGATCAAGTGGGGTTTATCCCAGGAATGCAAGGATTCTTCAACATATGCAAATCAATCAATGTGATACACCATATTAACAAATTGAAGGATAAAAACCATATGATGATCTCAACAGATGAGGAAAGAGCTTTTGACAAAATTCAATACCCATTTATGATAAAAACTTTCCAGAAATTAGGCATAGAGAGAACCTACCTCAACATAATAAGGGTCATATATGACAAACCCACAGCCAACATTATTCTCAATGGTGAAAAACTGAAACCATTTCCTCTAAGATCAGGAACAAGACAAGGTTGCCACTCTCACCACTCTTATTCAACATAGTTTTGGAAGTTTTAGCCACGGCAATCAGAGAAGAAAAAGAAAAACCAGGAATACAAATCGGAAAAGAAGAAGTAAAACTGTCACTGCAGATGATGTAATACTATACACAAAGAACCCTACAGATGCTACCAGAAAACTACTAATCAATTAATTTGGTAGAGTAGCAGGATGCAAAATTAATGCACAGAAATCTCCTGCATTCTTATACACTAATGATGAAAAATCTGAAAGTGAAATTAAGGAAACACTCCCATTTACCATTGCAACAAAAAGAATAAAATACCTAGGAATAAACCTACCTAAGGAGACAAAAGACCTGTATGCAGAAAACTAAAAGACACTGATGAAAGAAATTAAAGACGATACAAATAGATGGAGAGTTATACTATGCCCTTGGATTGGAAGAATCAACATTGTGAAAATGACTATACTACCCAAAACAATCTACAGATTCAATGCAATCCCTATCAAACCACCAATGGCATTTTTCACAGAACTAGAAAAAATTGCACAATTTGCATGGAAACACAAAGACCCCGAATAGCCAAAACAATCTTGAGAAAGAAAAACGGAGCTGGAGGAATCAGGCTCCCGGACTTTAGACTATACTACAAAGCTACAGTAATCAAGACAGTACGGTACTGGCACAAAAACGGAAATAAAGATCAATGGAACAGGACAGAAAGCCCAGAGATAAACCCACGCACCTATGGTCACCTTATCTTTGATAAAGGAGGCAAGAATATACAATGGAGAAAAGACAGCCTCCTCAATAAGTGGTGCTGGGAAAACTGGACAGCTACATGTAAAAGAATGAAATTAGAACACTCCCTAACACCATACACAAAAATAAACTCCAAATGGATTAAAGACCTAAATGTAAGGCCAGACACTATAAAACTCTCAGAGGAAAACACAGGCAGAACACTCTATGACATAAATCACAGCAAGATCCTTTTTGACCCACCTCCTAGAGTAATGGAAATAAAAACAAAAATAAACAAATGGGACCTAATGAAACTTAAAAGCTTTTGTACAGCAAAGGAGACCATAAGCAAGACAAAAAGACAACCCTCAGAATGGGAGAAAATATTAGCAAACGAAGCAACTGACAAAAGGTTAATCTCCAAAATATACAAGCAGCTCATGCAGCTCAATATCAAAAAAAACTAACAACCCAATCCAAAAATGGGCAGAAGACCTAAATAGACATTTCTCCAATGAAGATATACAGACTGCCAACAAACACATGAAAGGATGCTCAACATCACTAATCATTAGAGAAATGCAAATCAAAACTACAATGAGGTATTACCTCACACCAGTCAGAATGGCCATCATCAAAAAATCTACAAACAATAAATGCTAGAGAGGGTGTGAACCCTCTTGCACTGTTGGTGGGAATGTAAACTGATACAGCCATTATGGAGAACAGTATGGAGGTTCCTTAAAAAACTAAAAATAAAAGTACCATATGACCCAGAAATCCCATTACTGGGCATATACCCTGAGAAAACCATAATTCAAAAAGAGTCATGTACCACAATGTTCACTGCAGCTCTATTTACAATAGCCAGTACATGGAAGCAACATAAGTGTCCATTGACAGACGAATGGATAAAGATGTGGCACATATATACAATGGAATATTACTCAGCCATAAAAAGAAACAAAATTGAGTTATTTGTAGGGAGGTGGATGGACCTAGAGTCTGTCATACAGAGTGAAGTAAGTCAGAAAGAGAAAAACAAATACCGTATACTAACACATATATACGGAATCTAAAAAAAAAAAAGGTTCTAATGAACCTAGGGGCAGGACAGGAATAAAGACACAGATGTAGAGACTGGACTTGAGGACATGGGAAGAGGGAAGGGTAAGCTGGGACAAAGTGAGAGAGTAGCAATGACATATATACACTACCAAATGTAAAATAGATAGCTAGTAGGAAGCAGCTGCATGGCTCAGGGAGATCAGCTTGGTACTTCGTGACCACCTAGAGGGGTGGGATAAGGAGGGTGGGAGGGAGATGCAAGAGGGAGGGGATATGGGGATATACATATGCATATAGCTGATTCATTTTGTTATACAGCAGAAACTAACACAACACTGTAAAGCAATTATACTCCAATAAAGATGTTAAAAATAAATAAAACGAAAACAAAAAACACACGTTGAGAAAATGAATGCACAGAGTTAACAACTTTAACATATAGAAAGTGCTTATATCTAAACGTCATCAAGAGGTAATTCACAACAAAAATATAAGTAATGAATAAACATTAAATTATGTTCGATCCCATAAATCCTCGATTATGAATTCAAACAGAATACTTTAAAACTGCCTGTAATACCGCCATCAAGACATAACCACCATTTACATTTTGGTGTAAAGCCTTCCAGACTTTCTTCTATTCACTTAGGCATGTGTATAAATTCTTTTACTTCTAAAATTGAGGATCAGGAGCTTCCCTGGTGGCACAGTGGTTAAGAATCTGCCTGTTAATGCAAGAGACATGGGTTTGAGCCCTGGTTGGGGAAGATCCCACATGCTGCAGAGCAACTAAGTCCGTGTGCCACAACTACTGAGCCTGTGCTTTAGAGCCCGCGAGCCACAACTACTGAAGTCCGCGCACCTAGAGCCCATGCTCCACAACGAGAAGCCACTGCAATGAGAAGCCTGCGCACCACAACGAAGAGTAGCCCCCACTCGCTGAAACTAAAGAAAGCCCAGCAACAAGGACCCAACGAAGGAAGGAGGGAGAGAGGGAGGGAGGGAGGGAAGGAGGAAGAAAGGAAGAAAGAAAGAAAAGGAAGAAATTAATTAATTAATTAATTTAAAATTGAGGATCCAAAATAACACCACCAAATGTCAGGGAGGGCTCAGAGAAGCAGGCATTCTCATGCACATCTTCTAACGGGAATGTAAACTGGTACAAACCTTCCAAAGAGCAATGTGTTAACCTGCAGTGGTATTTAAAATTAAATATTCTTAACTCAGCTATTTTGATCCTAGGATTTTATCTGAATAAAATAACCTACTAGATGCAAAATGTATGTATAAATAAGGAAGTTCACTAAATTTATAATAGTAAAATTCTAATCATCTAAGTGCCTAACATGGTGCAGCCATTAACATTATGATACATACCTACATTAATTGTAATGGAAAGATGACACAATCATTAATTTTTAAAAGTTATAAACAGTACGTACAGTTTAATCCTATTATTGTTAAAAAAATTAATACACATGTACATGTACATGTGCATAGAAAATAGTCTAGCAGACTAAATAAAAAGATAATCAATGTCTTACTGGGATGACAGGCCTTTGTTGTCTGTCTTATAATTGCCTGTATTTTATAATTTTTTCAATGAGCATGTATTACTCTTGGAATCAGAAAAAGATTTTGAAAGACAAACTGTTTGTGATTAATATCATACAAAGAAAACTGTTAAAATTCTTATAAACGATCAGAGACACAATCACGTGTTCATTTTCCACAAGACTACGTGAGACTCGCTCTTAACACAGTGAAAGCAAGATGAAGTAAGAACTCACTCATCATCCGGGAAGACAAGCTGTAACCTCTCTCTTGGTTCAGCTTCACTCTGGCTACTGGGAGACGACTCTGATGGAATTGAAAACTTCCCTTCCACTAAATAAGATGCCTGGACATCAGAATTCCTACACACAAAAATTCTGTTTTAATTGTTAATAACTAAATTATACACATTTAAAATTCACCATGACATCGGACTGTATGACTGTAAAACCAACCACCAGGGGGTAAAAACAAATAGGGTCCCCAATGTTCAAAACCATCACCTTATGTGCAAAGCACTGAAAACCTGTGCAGCAGCAAAATGTGTGTATTAAACAAGAGAGTCGTGGAAATCTTAAAGCTAAAAGTTTTTAAAGAGTTAATCCAACCCCTTCATTCCAAAGGTAAAGATGGTGCTCCATACAGAATGTTTAGGTTAGGAGGACAGGAAAGTGGTTAGATATTCAGGCATAGGTAAACTTTACAAGTTACACAAGATGAGTGAACTATACACATCACATTTGGGGGTGCTGCTCAAATCAGCAGCCACCAGGAGTCTGAACTAATACAAAGCCAATATACCACGGACAGAAAGACCACTGGTAGGCCAAAAGGTCACTGGTGTTCAATCCCAAACCTACCCACCCACCACTGATAAGGCAATAGAACAGGAAAGAGATGGTTTTATCTTCTATGTTGATTTTATATAAATGGTCATCTGCCTCAGATAAAACTAAAGCTCAAGCTTGGCTGAAAAATTTCACAGAAGTATCAGTATATAGTAGGCTTTAAGAATCTAAAAAAAATCATCTGTTCAAACAATTCTTACCTGTTATCAGTGCTGGATCTATTTCTAGCAAGCGTTGAAACAGCAACAGGCAAGCCAAGATTTGAAGAAAGAGTGACATTTTCCAAAATCTCACTATTACCACCAAGTAATGAATTGGTTAAAAAGCTTGGAAATGACTCATCAGCTATACCTCGAAAATCTTCCATCTCACTGCAACAATAAAAGTATTCTTATAAATCATATATTACCATAAAACTTTTTCAAATGATTAAGAGTATAAGTCCCATAAATCTTAGAAAACTGATAAAATCCTTTTTTTGGAACAGCTCTAAGAGGGGATACTATAGCTGAGAATATAAACATCAAACTATCTTCTTATAATTAACATAATAATGAAACACAACAGCTTAATTTACTCTTGGATTTTGAATTTATCAAATAAAGAGTCGAAGAAGGCACAACACTAATGGCATATACAGACAATTTCTGGACGTCATACAAGCTGGGCACACATTCTAACAGGGAATAGAATAAATAGAACTAGCAAAATCTAGTGTCTGATTTCAAAGATTAAGGATGAGTAAATGGTTTAAAAAGTGAATCTAGGGACTTCCCTGATGGCGCAGTGTTAAGAATCTGGCTGTCAATGCAGGGGACATGAGTTCAATCTCTGGCCGGGGAAGATCCCACATGCCTTGAAGCAACTAAGCCTGCATGCCACAACTACTGAGCCCGAGTGCTGCAACTACTGAAGCCGTGTGCCTAGAGCCCGTGCTACACAACAAGAGAAGCCACTGCAATGAGAAGCCCTGCACCACAACGAAGAGTAGCCCTTGCTCGCCGAAACTAGAGAAAGCCCGCATGCAGCAACGAAGACCCGACGCAGCCAAAAAATTCAACAACAAACAAATAAATAAATAAATAAAGTGAGTCTACAGCATTCCCTGGTGGTCCAGTGGTTAGGACTCGGTGCTTTCACTGCCGAGGGCCCGGGTTCAATCCCTAGTCAGGGAACTAAGATCTCACAAGCTGTGCGGTGTAGCCAACACCAAAAAAAAAGTGAGTCTGTTCAAAGAAAAAATTTAAGTTACATAAAGTATATTTGGGGACTTCACTGGTGGCACAGTAGTTAAGAATCCACCTGCCAACACAGGGGACAAGGGTTCAATCCTGGTCCGGGAAGATCCCACATGCCGTGGAGCAACTAAGCCCATGTACCACAACTACTGAGCCTGCATGCCACAACTACTAACTAAACCCCACGCACCTAGAGCCAGTGCTCCACAAGGAGACAAGCCACCACGATGAAGAGTAGCCCCCACTGGCGCAACTAGAGAAAGCCCACACGTAGCAAAGAAGACCCAACGCAGCCAAAAATAAATAAATAAAGATTAAAATAAAGTATATTTGGCACATGGACAAGGCAAAAATGGTAAAAGTGGCACACAAAGGCTAAGTCTGGAAAACACTGGCACAGTCTGTACTACTGATAGAGAACCTACAGTGCATGCTGGCCACTCATTCGATGGACCCTGATCTCAGAACTCAGGACACATTACTCAATTTTAAAAATATTTCAGAGTGCTTATCATGTAAGGGCTGTGTGGAATTCAGTGAAGAAAATAATTAAATCAGGAAAGACTCAGGAAATGAGAGGATATTGGCCCTATACCTTGAAAAATGAGCAGGACATTTCAGGCAAAGTATGAGATAAGAGGGCTTTTAAAGGTGACAAATAAATATAAGCAATGGTGGAAAAGAATTAAAATTTATTGCATACCTACTACCTTAACTCACTTATCCTCATTTTACAAAAGATGAAACAAACTCAGCGACTAAACTAGCTAAACTGACCCAAGGTTGTGCAATTAGTAAGATTCGCGCCCAGGTATGACTCCAAACTCTGCTCTAAGTGCTGAGGATGTGGTGGCCATAGCAGGTACTCCACCATATTTGGGCAACGGGTGAGTAAAACCACAGAGCCAGATCCTACAAGCCTTAAATGGTGTATTAGGAAGTCTGGCCTGATCCCATCAGCTGAAAGCAGAGGAAGGGAGAGGGCTTAGCGCCTGGACAGATATTCTAAGAGCTGCCACTACTGATGAGAGGAACGACAATGCAGGACTGTGCTGGGGTCGGTGGCAAATCACTGACGTGTGAGTTTAGATATTATGGGCTAATTTACAAAGTAGGAAAAGCCTTAAGACTACTAGAAACCTACTAAACTTACCTGATCACAGATGAAGGATCCACACTTCTGGCAGAAGCCGAGCCCTCCCATTCCAACACCTGCCTCGCCTCCTCGACACTGCTGCATCTCTCAGGGCAGTCCTCCCCACGAGCACAAGAAGGCTTCCTCGACCTCAGCCCTGCTATCCCCCCACAGCTACCGCCACCTATATCTGCACTACCTCTACCACCCAGACCTCCAATACGAGTCACTACCGGCCACCCAGCTCCACCCCTCATCCAAGCCCACTCCCAGCTGGCTTCCGTCCCACCACCCCACCAAGGGCTTGTCAACATCACCACTGATCTCCCTGTTGCCAAACCCATAACCCCATGGTCAATTTTCAGTCCTCCTTGTCTTAGACCTAACAGAATCGAATTCATACTCCTTCCTCACAGAAGTACTTACTTCACCTGTTTTCCAAAGCATCGCTGTCGGCTCTTCCTCCTCCTTCTCTCCCGGACCTCCACACAGCGAGGGCTCCAGGGCTGGCTCCTGGGTCTCCTCCATCTACCCAGCCTCTCTGGATGAGTGCCCTCAGTTTGAAAGTTTTAAATCCCATATTAAACTTGTATCTCCAGCCTGGGTCTCTCCCCTGAACCTCAGATGTTCAACTACCTACCTGACATTTTCACTTAGGTATCTAACAAGCACCTAAAACATCAATCTTGATTCCATCTCACTGCAACCCCCTCAAGAAAAGCCTGCTCTTCAATCTTCCCCACAGAGAAAACGACAAGTCCATTCTCTAGTTGCTCAGATCAAACCATCAGTGTGCAATCCCTCAGCAAATCCCAATGGCTACACCACAACCATACAACCAGAACCTGCCATTTCTCACAACTCCTGGTTGCTACCGCCATGGTCAAGACACACCCTTTCCGACCGGGACCCTCCCTGCAAGAGCCTATATCTTCCTCCCCAGACTACCCTCCACACACTCAGGTTACCCAGTCAAACAAGCCAAACACTCACTGCTTAGCTCAGAACACTCCACTGGCTTCCCATCTCACTGAGAAAGTCAGTCTTGCTGGCAACGGGGGACTGAGTAACTCTGACCTGGGACCTCCTGCTCCTCTCCTTCGCGCCCTCCACCCCAGCCACCCTGACCTTGCTGCCACCCCTGGAACCCACGGAGGCTCCTGCGCCTTCAATTCTTTCAGGTCTTTGTGTAAATGTCCACTTTCCCACCAGCGTGTACAGTCAGGCTCAGCATGCCAATCTCCTTGCCCTGCTTCCTTTTTTCTGTAGTGCTATATAGTTCACCAGTTTAACTATTCCCCACCCCACGTTAGAATGTAAGTGCCATGAGGGCAGGGACTTGACCTGTTTTACCAGTGAATCTAGAGCAGTGCCTTGCACAGAGTAGACCCTCAATAAATATGCTGAATGAATGAAGATTTTCAAACTGGGGCAAACCCAGCAAACTTATCACCAGCTATCACGTAAGCACTCTCCTCTCAGACCACAGCCCAGTGTTTTCCTCTTTTCAACATGTCTAACTATCTACATTTCCTCTTCTCGATTTCTACAAACACTTTCAAACTCTCCCACACCAGGACGCAGGAGTTGGAAAACCTGTCGCCACCCTTTCTTTGCACCCCTGCACCACTTTCTCACCTTCTTTTCACAGCCAAGCATCTCACCTGACAGCCTCCCCTTCCATGTTAGGGACACCTAGGATCCTGACCTCAGCTCCGTCACGCAGTGCACATCTTATACACACAAATCTCAAACTCAAATGCCTTCAGGAACACTCACTGTCAGACAACAGGAAAATACAGACTCCACCTGAACCCATTTAAACACAGTAAAAACACTGTTGCCAATCAAAACACATCTAGTGGAGCCTATTCCTAAGGGCAAAACAGGCCTTGTCTAAAACAATCCCTGAGTCATTCTACATCTTTCTGACTCTACTACCATCCTACTCTACTGAAAAACCTCCTAACCAGTTTTCACAGTCCAATTCTTGCCACTCTACAATTAATTCTCCACATGGCAATCAAAGGGATCATAAACCATAAGCCAGGTACCATACTCTTCCTGACAACTTCAGTGAGCCACCTCATCTGCACACCCCAGCCTCACTCACCACATAACGGCTTTTCTGTTCCTATAATACTGAAGTCCATCCCCAGCTCGGGGCCTAGAATACTATTCTAGATGTCTGTACAGCTGACTCCTTCCTGACATTCACCTCAATTCAAAGCTCACCTTCTAAGAGAGTTGATCCCTTATCATGAAGTCAAATGTACCCTAGAGTCCATGGTCATTTTAATTTCTGCCAGCACTGATCACTGTCTGTTTTTGTATTTGTCTGTCTTCTTCCACTAAAAAGATTTCTCCCTAAGAGCAGAAACTTTGCCTATCTGTCCATCAATCTTTAAACTCCTGCACAGGGGACTTCCCTGGTGGTCCAGTGGCTAAGACTCTGCACTCCCAATGCAGGGGGCCCAGGTTTGATCCCTGGTCAGGGAACTAGATCCCGCATGCTGCAACTAAGATCCGGTGAAGCTAAATGTATAAATAAATAAATATTTTTAAAAAATGAAATAGGGCTTCCCTGGTGGTGCAGTGGTTGAGAATCTGCCTGCCAATGCAGGGGACACAGGTTCGAGCCCTGGTCTGGGAAGATCCCACATGCCGCGGAACAGCTAGGCCCGTGAGCCACAACTACTAAGCCAGCGCATCTGGAGCTTGTGCTCCGCAACAAAGAAAGGCTGCGATAGTGAGAGGCCCGCACACTGCGATGAAGAGTGGCCCCTGCTTGCCACAACTAGAGAAAGCCCACGCACAGAAATGAAGACCCAACACATCAAAAATAATAAATTAATAAAAAATAAAATAAAATAAATTCCTACACAAGTCTTCCAAGTAGCCTCCTCACATCTAGTCTTGTAGTTACTAAGTTACTCATTCACTTATAAATATATAATACCACATCAAAATGTATACCATCTCTTTAAAGGTTATCTCCACTTAGAAAGAATCAAATCCAAGAAAATCCAGATATTAAGCAAAGATCATTCATGCAACAATCATTAACAAAAACAAACAGTGAAAGACACTCTGCCTGGCTGTGTGAAGCAACAATAAATAAGGTGGCTCCCCTCAGAAAGCTGACAATCCCTACCCACTATGATACAGTACTAAGTGCAAGAACAGAGCTTTGCTGTGGGTGCAACAGTAACACAATCCAGGGGAAGAGTCCTCCAGATGTAATCTACCGCCCAGTCTCTCTTTTCCAGAAAGGACTACACTTGTTCTAAGCCATCTATGGACATGCCACATTCCTAAAGCTTCCCTAGAAGGGAAGATGTCCTAACTTCCGTCCCTATTGCATTACCCAGCCCTCCTCCTCACCTAAAACGAGGACAATACAATATTATCTTTCCTTTTACTGCGCTTGAACTAAGCAGTCAGCTTTGGGATTTCTCTTGGTATGTCCTTAAAACAGTAACTTCAAAACATCCTGCTCGAGTTTACTGATACTTAATTGCTTTAATTTCATGCCTGGATACATAAAATATCATCTGCTGTAGTTGTCGACTGGAAGCCTACGTGCACAACTGAACACACTTAAAAGTATGAGCTGTGGGAAAAAGCCAAAGTCAAACTTCCCCAACGTTCTATGATACGCTTTACCATTAGGTAGGCATCTAGCATAACAGTTTTCAAAGCTTACCGTAAACTGCCCTAAAAACTGGAATCCGGAGAAAAAGTTGACCTTGGAGCAGTAAAAACTCCAGTCGAATGACCTCAAAATGATAACAGCGAGTGAAAACACTGTCATGAAAACAGCTGTCCTCCAGGCGACGGCCTCGAAAGGGACCTCATGCTTCAGCGAACAAAGTCTGCCGTCGGGAAAAAAACAAAAGCAAAGCGACCTCAAACACTGCCACCTTTCCCGTTTTTCCGTGAAACGACCCGCAAGAGGCCGGGTGCCACGGTGACGCGGCCGCATCCGCCGGTCAGCAGCGCGTCACCCCCGCCCGGCCCGGCCCGCGAGCGGGTAGCGCCGCGTTGGGGAGACAGGGACCAGGCCCCGGACAAAAGACCCGAGTCCCGGAGGCCCCGCTCTCACGGCAGCCCGACTCGCCCGCCCCCACCCGCCGCCCCCCGCCCCCCGGCGACCCCCC
>NW_006787426.1:1655048-1661108 GCF_000442215.2 Lipotes vexillifer
GTACCGTGCGCCCCTGGGGTTTACGTCGGTTCGCTACCCGGACCGAGGGGCGGGGACTCCAAGCCGGCTTTGGATTGGACGGCGCGAAGGGACGAGCCCGCTGATTGGACGAGGGCGGGCATCCCGGATTTGAAGCGGGAAGCCGCGCCCGGCCCGGAGGCGCCGCGCCTGGCGCCTCGCCCACTGGAGGGCGCCACGCCTCTCTTACCTGGTGCTGCAGAGCAGCGGCACTCGCCTAGAGCACTGAGAACTACTTCGGGTGGACCAGGCATCTGACACACCCCGAGTTCGGAAGTGTTGGCACTGTCCCTACGGGAGCGGATGCTGACGTGTGGTCACCTGCCGCACGTTTACACCGACAGTGCTGCGGTTAGGAAGTGATCCCCGGGGTCCGCGCTACACCAAGTCGCCCATGGGGCGCATTAAGGTTGGTTCCGGGTAAAGAGGGGCGAGGAGATGAGACGGTACGTCCATAATTATCTTCCTCTATTTCCCGTTCTCCTTAGACCACGAGTCCCATCACCAACGCCTGCTCACCACGAGGCCCTAACTACTGCTTTACTGAAACCACACCTTTCACTTTTCTTTATCTCAGAATTTCTTCCCTACATTTCCTCTTTAACAAAGCTAACTCTTTAACTGCATCCACTGAATAGCTGTTGAATGTTGACGATGCACACTTGGGACTTCAACAGTCCCTACTCCTCATTTTAGCCTGGTAGGAAAAGACATCTGCTTATCACAACTTTCTACCTCCTCCAAAATATTGCTCGACAATCATTCCTGGATGCCCTCTTCACTATCTTCCTTTTTGCCTTTGGAAACGCTGCCTCTCTCTGCAAAAAATAAAACACCCTGGCTTCCCTGGTGGCTCAGTGGTTAACAATCTGCCTGCCAATGCAGCGGACACGGGTTCGGGCCCTGGTCCAGGAAGATCCCACATGCCCCGGAGCAACTATGCCCATGCGCCTCAACTATTGAGCCTGCGCTCTAGAGCCCACGAGCCACAACTACTGAAGCCCGCGCGCCTAGAGCCTGTGTTCTGCAACGAGAAGCCACCGCAATGAGAAGCCTGCACACCGCAACGAAGAGTAGCCTCTGCTCTCTGCAACAGAGAAAAGCCCACGCGTAGCAACAAAGACCCAACGCAGCCAAAAATAAGTAAATAAAAGAAAAAAAAATTTTTTTAAATGAATAAGACACGCACCCTTCCTTGATTCCATCTTATCACACAAAGACCACTCTGTCTCTCCTATCCTTAACTGCCTCCTTTCACACCTCATTGTCACTCATTCTGTTTCTGGCTTGGCCCTGAGTACTACTTCCACACTTGTTTTAGTTTATCAGGACTGGCCTCCTGTCAAACTCAGTGATGTCTCTGCAGTTCTCTTGACATCTCTTCTTGAAACCTTCCAGCCTTGGCATTTAACCACGCCTGTTCTACCTGTGTCCCCACTTAATGAACAAAGATTAAATGGTGAAAATCTCAATATTTTCTGAATCTTGAAAAACAAATCAAATCCTTAGCTCTAGAGCTGAAAGGATGCTATTTGAGTGTAATGAGCAACGCTCTGCCTACACCACGGCCACATGCTGGCAGTGAACTGCTGGAATGTGTCCACTGTTTCAGACTGTCACTCACCCTGAATCCCTTGAACCCAACTCACTGTCCTTCCTTCATAAATATCAAGTGACTGGAGGTCTCCCTATGGCACCCAGCAACCTGACAGTGACAGGGATCTACACTCCAAAGTATTTGCAGGAAAACAGCCTTCACTGTGATGCCAGACTGCCCAAATCTCAATGCTCTCACTTCCTAACTCTGCAGCCTCGCACAAAGAGCTTAAACCTGCAGGTGTCCTCATCTGTAAAATGGGGATAATCAGAGCACTTGCCTCAGAGTTTGCTGTGAGGATGAAGTCAGTTAACTTGCATCTAGAAGAGCACTGGCACGTGGAGGCACTCAGCAACATTAGCTATTATCGGACCAACTGGTAAGGAAGAAATAGTGAATTCCAAATCTCTAATTCCAGGAAGAAATAGTGAATTCCAAATCTCCAATTCCAGGAAGAGCTTGAAGTGGCCCCATGGCCAAGGGTACCTTCCAGGGAATTAGAAGAGACACCCGTCCAGTTAGGAAAAGCGGACGTCTCACATGGCTTCCCTTTACCAACTGCTCTGAGTGGTAACACCTCAACCTCCAATATCCAGCACCTTCTACAGTGTGACCACAAGGTATGTGTCCAGGTTAATCTCCCACTAGCTCCCCAAATGAACCTTGTTCTTTCATTGGACTACAACTTAATCCTCTGCCTGCACATGCCCTGTCCTCTTCTACATTTGGGCCATCACCCTGGACTCCGCCCTCTTCCACTTTAAGTACTCCAACATGTCACAATCCCACATCCCTTCCAAATCCTGCTGACTCATAAAAATCACTTTCTTTAATGCCTCCTGTACCGTTCAACCTTTTTTATGAAGCTGAATCCTCACTACCCTTTGTAAATTCTGTAAATGCCTTCTCCCACTAGAATGAATGTGTGCCGACTACCTGTTTTTTTTACATATCCCAAAGTGTTTAGCACAGTATCTTGCATGTAGAAGATGCCCAATGTTCACTAAATGGGAGGGCCTGTCTCAATTCATTACCCCATCCTACCCCACATACCTCAATAATGATTGAAATCTAAAAGACCTGAATTCTTAATTCTGAGCTAGATCCAGACTTAAAGTGAGACCTCTTGCTTTGAAATTCGACAAGTCTACTGGTCTAAAACAAGTCCTTTAACAGAAGGAAGACCTTGCCTTAAATTAAAATACAATATACTTTATAAGCTCTTTATCCTTTGCATGTTAAGGAGCTCTAGGGGTTTGACAGGAAAGTGTCTATTGATAGGAGAGTGTCTTTGAAAATTAGATTATAAGTTATAATATACATTTATAACAACTATACCATCTGTGTGATCAGCTGACACATGAAATGCTGTTCAAATAGTAGTTCAAATGCCAAGTAGACATTTGTTGATTCTAGATGTTAGTCTGCATACTAACTTTCTACCTTCTAAATAAATGCCATGATCATCCCCTAATTTCTGATTGTTTGAATCTTTTTTTTAGCAATATGATATTTTAAGGAGATATAAATAAGCTTTACCAACCATCAAATAAACTACATTCTATTTTTATATGGCAAGATTCATATCTTTAAAAATATATTTTATTAAATAATCTACTTGGAGAATAATTACAAAAGCTTTAAACAATAATTCCAAGTAGTGAAAGGCAGTTTCCTTTAAAAGAAGAAAAAAAAAAAAAGACCAAACAGTCCGTATTATGTTTTGCTGCTTTATACACAGGAATGATTTATTTTACAAACTAGTCAGTTGCAACATTAGCCTGTAAAAATCAAAAACATTTTTTATTATGTCTCAAAGGCAAAGTTAACTTTATAACGATATGCTTTCACATTAACCAGTATGACAAACCATAAGAAACTTAACGCCATAACAGTTCAAAATAAAATGTACAGAACAGGCACTTTGAAGTCAGCTATTGTGTGTAACTCTCACAGTTAATGTTTATGTGTACACATCTCATATTTCATCAAAGGTTATCAACCAATGAAGCAAATATTCCTTTGATGCAGAAGCACAGACACATTTGGGTTCCAAACACCATGTTCTGGTTGTAATACATGCAAGACAGACCCTAAATTAGAAAAATCTTCTGAAAGAAAATGAAGAAAAACAAAAAGCCAGGAATGAAAGCATTTACAAGCACTTGAATAAGGCCTTTAAGTGTTAAATCAGTGTTTTTTAAACCCCTTCATTCTCAGGTAAGGGATTAAGAGGCCGAGAGAGAGATCGTCTGCGAGGGTGAGGATACTGGAGGCTGGCAGTGTCAGCATCGCAAGAGTGCTCTATCAGAGGAGGAGGAGGAGGAGGAGGAGGAAGGAGCTGGGCATAACTGGACCATCTCGATCCAGCCCGTGGGGAATCCAGAGGGGGAAAGAAATACCTGAAACAATGAAGACAGGAACAAAACACCAAAACAAAACAAAAACAACAGAAAAAAAAAAAAAGAAAAAACAGAAGAAAAAGAGAAAAGTAGTAAATACAAAGAGAACCAAAGAGGAAAAAACACATGCTAGAAAAAAAAGCTTTACTATATTCATGCCAAAACTAACGGAACATAATAGCAAAATCAAGACCCTTACTCAAATCAGGCTCACTTAAGCAAGTATAGAACTTGAAAACAGAAATACAATCTGTTAAACTTAAAATGTTAAAAAAAATTATCAGTATGTTACAAAAAAGACATTAATTTTATAATTTAAAACATTTTCTAGTCTCTCAGAAACATATTGATGCTCTCCTGTAATTTACAAATCAAATAAGCTTTTTCTTTAAGCAACACTTCACTTGTAGCAGCAGCACATTTTTTAGTGCATACATGATACTGAGGACCAATTCAGATAGACTTTCACATAGTATGGCCAGCTATTGCAACATACTTTTGAAGAAACACAATCTTTGAATGTACTTAGATGTTTTTCTGCAAAAAGATTAGTACAAAATTTTGATAAGTAAAAGGGCTCAAAAATATGTCCTATTGTTATTCTTCTGCCATTTTAAAACTTACCCGTAATACTTTAGCATTGTCTCAAAAAAAGATTTATAGCTTTGTCATCAGAGGATATGAACTAAATGAAGCAGCCAACAAAATTAAGAAAATCCTGGGACATGGAATGTGGAGGTTAACATGCATGCACAATTTTAGCAGAGTTTTATCTGCTTCTTATACTATGTTTCCAAATTTTGACTTGAAGGAAAACTTAAGCCATGAAATCACACCATAAAAATATACAAGCACATATTAGAAATATTTATCTCTTTAGTGAATATGAACTGAAAACTTACAAAGATGTTTTCATTTTACTTCTAAATTATAAATGAAGCAATACCAAATGTTGTTTGGCTACAAACTGTACAGTCAAGTTACTTTCACTACTACTCTCACTCCTTCACTAATACTTTTTAAACATTACAAAGAAATAACAGAGTTGTACTGAATAATATAATGTATAAACCAGTTCTACAAAAGGTAAACAAATTAGCACTCAAAACAATCTTTATGAAAAATATTCAATCTTCAAATTAAAATTATAAAAATTCATTTTAGCTTACTGTTTTAGAAAATAAAAGACATAAGTCTATATATAGTCTCCAGATGGAATAAAGTGATATTTTCCCTCCTCCCAACTAGCAATGAGGATGGTAACAATCCTTTAATTTTAAAACCCATGTTCATTTCAGAAACATTTCAAAAAATTGTTTTGGTGACAATGTCTCAACAAAAAGCCTCTCCATTTATATTTCAAAAGTTTCAAATAATGTCAATAAACTGGCTAGCACAAAAAAAAGAGATATACACTGTATTTTTAAAGGCCTTTTGGACTGCGTTTAGTAGTAAGCAGGCTGTTGGTGTATCTTGGGAGAGGTCAAACGGCGCTGGGGAAGGGGAAAAGGAGCTTGCTTCCCATTCCTGTGTGCATGCAACAAGCAGCAAAACAGCAAAGTTACTCCAGTTAGCTGGTACTCAGCTGTGCTTTCTGTTAAAGGACATAATACAAATGGAGAAGGGAAAATGCATCACAGATCTAACACACATGGTTATTGGCACAATAAGAACACATCAAAATTTCAAAGCTCTTTACAAAAGAAAATATGCAGTACAGGCAGCAACCAAAAACCGGATTTTTTAAAAAAAAATTAACACTAGTATCTTTGCTTCATGAAATAATCTTTATAATCTGATATCTTCTATGGTAACCTGAAGTTGTTTTCATGCAAATACTTAAAAATCAAAAAGCAGGACTCCTTTATAAAAATATAACAATATAAAAATAGTTGAGGGCTTCCCTGGTGGCGCAGTGGTTGAGAGTCCGCCTGCCGATGCAGGGGACACAGGTTCATGCCCCGGCCCGGGAAGATCCCACATGCTGTGGAGCGGCTGGGCCCGTGACCCATGGCTGCTGAGCCTGCGCTTCTGGATCCTGCG
>NW_006787426.1:1661770-1666962 GCF_000442215.2 Lipotes vexillifer
GCTCCGCAACAGGAGAGGCCACAACAGTGAGAGGCCCGCGTACCGCAAAAAAAAAAAAAAAAAAAAATAGTTGAGGAAATTTAAAATACAATTCTCTTCTTTCATTTAAGTTGACAACAGGACAACCACGTGACAGTTTGTTAAGGCTGTGCTTTGAAGTTTCCTAAATAGTATTCTAAATTATTCACAAAGACATATTAAAATAATTTTACCTTACAAATTCACATTTGAAATTTGAATATGAAAACAAAAGGACAACCCTTTAGATAACATTAAACATTCTTTGAGAATCTAAAATATACTAAAAATTCTAAAAATCAGGAACTCAGAATTTACCATATTCTCTTACAATCTCCATGAAAATTTTAAACACACACACAAAAAAACATTTAATTTACTCACTTTTACAAAGCCTTAGTTCGTGTGTTTTATTTAAAATTTCAGTTTAACCTGACTCAAAGGCCACCCTACCAGCACTAGCAACACTAACGCTTGTCTGGGACTACGATCTTCAGTACTGTCCCAAACTTCCTCTTCATCTCATTACTTCAAAGTTATATATGTTTCTGGAAGACCACTGAATTTCAGCATATAATTGAGTTCGTTTAACGGCCTCAGAACCTACCTGTAAATATTATTGACGAAGTTATAAGCCAAATACAGAGCTACCAAAGTGCCTCCTTCTCTTCTAGTGCCACAATTATGTGTAAATTTCTTGATTCAATCTTAAAATCCATGAAATAACACACCTTCAGTATGGCTACCAGAATGATTTAAAAAGAAGATAATTTCTAGTTTTCTCACAAAACAGCCTACCTGCCAGCAGAAGATCCATTTAATGAATTCTGAAGATTTGGTATATTTGAACCTAGAGAAGGATTTGAGTTTCCCTGCTGAGAGCTCCCATTGACAGGGCTCCCATTACCTTTCAGAATACCAGTACACTTCCAGTTGTCCATATAATTAGCTGAAAGGAAAATGGTCAAACTCATTAACATGACTAATACCTATGTTCCAGGGTACAAATCTACAATTGAAGAAATAAAAGAGACCTACAGGCTACATATCTCTCAGGATAAGTGGTAAAGACATTTTTTTAAATGAAACACATATCTCAATTTTAACAATTATTTTTTTAAAGTTTTTAAAGAAATACTAATTTAAAAACAAAGCTCTTACCACCCACTTCCTTTCCTTACAAGATAAATATTAACAGAGACAATTCTCTAAGCTACCACATTATTACATTAAGTTAATATCAAAATAAAATTCTGTCTTCATTATGATGAATTTCAGTTCTGATGTGTGGGTAACGGAGTCACCTTCTTGGTTAAGCGAGTACAAGTCAAGTCCTCATGGATGTAGGTAACAGAACCTCTGGGGTTTGAGTGGCTTATCCAACTTGGCCTAATTGTTTGGATGCAAAACTGGTCACTGCAGACACTGAGCTCAGGAAATCCAAGTTAGGCAGGACAGGGCAGCAAAGACCCTGAGGAAAGGGACACCTGGGCTGGTTCTACCACAGCCTAAAGCTGACCATAGGAGACTCAGCCAAACTGCAGTTTGGGAACAGTAACTCCTCAGGGGAAATGAACGAAGCTGTAACTTCGAATCCTAAAGATGGGACGCCACCGACTACAGTGGTACACAGAGCCAGTGGATAAACATGCGTGGAGAAGTGCAGACCACGCCACAGCACCCACAGTCTGTGTCGACCATCCAGACTGCCTTCTCTGCTTGGCATTTGTAAGAAACTTTTGGAATCAGTGGCCTCAAGATTCTCTAACTTTTGGGAGCTGTAGAGAAGAAGTGGGGAAGATACTGGATTTTTCTTCTCTTAAGGGCTTGTTGGCTAAAGCAATTGTTTAATCAAGTAAGAGATGACTATATCCTGAGTTTGTAGAGAAGTCCCACAAGTTACACACATAGCAAATGGTATCTTTGGAGGTAGTGTATATTCTGTTACAATTAGTTTTAGTTTGTTCCACATGGAAACTTAAACAATTCAATTAGTCAATTACTGCTATGAACTAGGTAAAATGATAAAGATTCAACACAATATGAGACATTAATTTAAAAGTAACTGTAGAAGGATAATTTTTTTCAAAATACTTCAGAGTTTACATTTCTAAGTGAAAATTCTAAAGTAGCATCATAAAGCAACAATTCCTCCAATGAAATCTTACCTTTCCACAACCTGACACAGCCATCATCTCCTGAAGATGCCAGCACTGTCCCTGTTATATTCCAACTCACCCGCCAGACCTGAGAATTATGATTATCAAACTGAGCCACTATATGAATTTCAAATTTTGTTGGCCCACCAGAGGAAGTAAGTTCTTTCCTGTTAATAAAAAAATTTTCCTGAGGAATTCTGAGTGTACACACACACACACACTCACTGTTCTAAATTAAAAAATACAAATGGTCTCACATACATGCCATATCAATGTCATATCCATACCTGCCCCCCAACCTCCGTAGCTTACTGAGAGATGGGCCATGTCACTTTCACTTGATTCCCCAGTACCTGGCATGATCCTACCACATAAAAGATATTAAGTGACTAAAGAGGATTTTTTTCCCCCCAAAAGGTTGAGGAATAAAAGAGATAATAATGATTAATTTCAAAAGAAAAAGTAGTAGGAAGGGAAGAATAGGAGAGAAGAAGGAAAAAAGAAAAGAAAAAGAACGGAAATTCTGAAGTTAAAGCTAAATAGATTATTCACAAGAATGTCTCAGTGCTAATTTAATTTTCCCTAAGTAGACTGCCACCTCTCATTCCTTCAAACATTTATAGAGTGCAATTATATTCAGAGTATCCAATTCATTTTAGTATCTGCCTAAATAAAACACAACTAAGAAAACATAAATCTCCTCTCTTGGGCTTCCCTGGTGGCGCAGTGGTTGAGGGTCCCCCTGCCGATGCAGGGGACACGGGTTCGTGCCCCGGTCCGGGAAGATCCCACATGCCGCGGAGCGGCTGGGCCTGTGAGCCATGGCCGCTGAGCCTGTGCGTCCAGAGCCTGTGCTCTGCGACGGGAGAGGCCACGGCAGTGAGAGGCCCGCGAACCGCCAAAAAAAAAAAACAAAAACAAAAACCTATTTTATACTTCTTTACTTGCCCTCCACCCCCATACCACTTTTTACCTTAAACAGAGAAGATGCTTGATAAATACCTGTTGAATAAAGCAGGTTTAAGGATAAGAAGTGACTTTATAGTATAAATTAGTAGAGACTCTATCATGAGGAAAATCAACATCCTTGGATACAATATTTTGTGAAAAGATTTGGAACACTTACCAAAATAATGCAACTCTATACTCCACAAATGAAAATAAGCAAGAGGTAAGAGAACTTTCAAATTAGTAACTGTTTCAAAAACTCACCTCACAGGTTTTAATGTAAAAATTCTCACGTCTTTGGTTGCTATGGCAAGAATGTGGAAAGACCGTCCCAAGTTTGGAGCAAAGGCAATATCGTGGACAGGATCTGTGACTGTCAGGAGGGTTTCAGCTTTTGCATATTTCCTAAATGAAAAAACAATTTACGTTAGAATTATCAGAAATGAAAATTTTAAAAATCCACATGTCTAGGTGTCTCCATTTTTCTCCATCTTGCTCACAACGAAGCAGTTTTTATCTCTGCAATATATAGTATGTCCAGCCCCAACCCCCAGAAACTGTGAATGTGACCTATCGGAAAGGGCCTTTGCAGATACAATTAAGGATCTCAGGATGAGAGAGAAACAGACGTTAGAGAAGAAGCCATGTGAAGACACAGGCAGAGATTGGAGTGATGCAGCTCAGCCACGGAACTCCTGGAGCCTCCAGAAGCTGGAAGAGACAAGGAAAGAGTCTGAAAGCAGCACAGCCCTGACAACATGTTGATTTCAGATTTCTGGCCTCCAGAACTCTGAAAAGAAACATCTCTTTTAAGCCACCAGTTTGTAGTAATTTGCTTTGACAGCCCTAGGAATGTAATATAACCTCCCAGGTTTCTTCCTTTAATTTTTTTTTAAGTTTAGCTTAAAACAGAGTAACTAAAACTTAATTAGAATGAGATCTTGATTTGTTAGCCATTAACATCTTTTTTAAGAGAAAGGGTACCTGAATTCCCCAAAATTTGAGTGTAAAGAAAAAAGTTAAGCTGACAACAGCAAGAATCGAGTTTTTTAAGTGATGATAAAGGAAGCTACACCAAAGTCTATTTCCACACCTCGGGAGTGTTAAACTACCATCTGATCCTGTTATTCTCCAATTGAGAAGTCTTTCAATGGTTTCACATTACCCTTAAGATAAAAATTAAACGTTGAACAGTAGGTCTTGCAGGTATAAGCCTTCCAGATTTCTCATCACACTCCCTTTTACCTATTATGTTCCAAACACAGTGAAAATATATTGGCTCTCTCTCAACACATGCAGTTTTTTCCATCTGGAATGTTTTGCCCTCTTTGGCTAACTTCTACTCATTCTATGGGTCTCCTTTTTTTTTTTTTTTTTTTTTTTTTTGGCGATCCGCAGGCCTCTCACTGTTGTGGCCTCTCCCTTTGCAGAGCACAGGCTCCAGACGCGCAGGCTCAGCGGCCATGGCTCATGGGCTCAGCCGCTCCGTGGCATGTGGGATCCTCCCGGACCGGGACACAAACCCATGTCCCCTGCATTGGCAAGCAGACTCTCAACCACTGCGCCACCAGGGAAGCCCTATGGGTCTCCTTTTGAATGAACCTTCCTGGCCCCCTCCCCCTAGGCATAATCTCTGAACATCCTGATTCTCCCAGTTTATAAAATTCATCACCATTTTTCACATTTTGTTTGTTTGTTTGTTTTCCCTTCATGATGGTACATACTGGGAGATCACTTACCTTTTCCTCTATACCACTCAATTTTATATTACCAGAGCAGAGAACTTAGCGTATCATAGGAAATCAGTAAACATGTGACAAATAATGCGTAACTGAGTTAATGAATAAAGAAATAACATTTTAAAAAATTAAATGCGGGCTTCCCTGGTGGCGCAGTGGTTGAGAGTCCGCCTGCCGATGCAGGGGACATGGGTTCATGCCCTGGTCTGGGAGGATCCCACATGCCACGGAGCGGCTTGGCCCGTGAAGCATGGCCGCTGAGCCTGCGTGTCCGGAGCCTGTGCTCTGCAGCGGGAGAGGCCACAACAGTGAGAGGCCCGCGTACCGA
>NW_006787426.1:1666972-1690041 GCF_000442215.2 Lipotes vexillifer
CTGAGCCTGCGTGTCCGGAGCCTGTGCTCTGCAGCGGGAGAGGCCACAACAGTGAGAGGCCCGCGCACCGAAAAAAAAAAAAAAAAAAAAAAAATTAAATGCAATTCAGAACAATAACTTAACCAAAGCAGTACTGACCTGGTGTTTTCATTATATTCGAAAATCTGAACCTTGGCCATTGCGTTTGGGCTGCTGTCATCACTTCCTACAGCGATCATGGGGGAATGAGCACGAGAGCTAGAAAGGAAAAGTAAAAGATATTTTACATAATTATAAAGTTAATGCACATTTAGTTCAGAGAATTAAAAATGCATTCAGCAGCCATGCAACCCACCAGTCAGCGTGTCACTGCGGACTAGACCCCTGCCACGCCCGGCACCACACACCCAGGAGGGGTACCACTGAGGTCTCAGCCTGGGGACTGAGGACACTGGGCTTTCAACTTGTTTTTAACCACATTTTCTTATGGCTTAGAAAGTAGTCCTTTTCCCAAAACAAAAGGCTTCAAGCAGTCAATAGGTTGTTGTTGTTTTTTTTTTTAAGACACTTAAGAGGCGTTAGAATTTTTCTTTCTAAAAGATCTGGTCATTAACTATAGAATGAAAAGTAATTTTATGGTGACCAAATTCATGGCAAAACGATTTTTACGTGCTTCGTACAAAAAGAACCCCACCCCGATGGAGAATGAAAAGTAGAAAAAGACCACCCTCAGGAAGGCATGCCTGTCATTCTCTAGTCTCCAGACTCATTTGTGGTCAACTGCGTTTTGACAAAGGCAAAAGATAAGCAATAAGAGAGTGAACTCTACCGAGGTTGACTCTAGGTTGAATCATTTTTTTTCATTTCTATGTCTAATGTCCTAGATATTGATTTCCTTTGCCTCCCCCATCCAGATTAAGTAATACCTCTATGAACATGACATAGAGATATTGTTTAACCTTTGATCTTGATATTGTGATCTGCCAATTTCATAAAGCTGAAAACAAAATGCGGTAATTTAAAAAAAAAGGTTTAGGCGTTTATTACCAAAGCATCTGATAACGACATCACCTAATATAAGGAAAAAACCAGGTAGGGACTTTCCTGGCAGTCCAGTGGTTAAGAATCCACCTTCCAACGCAGGGGACACAGGTTCGATCTCTGGTCGGGGAACTAAGATCCCACATGCCTTGGGGCAACTAGCCCATTTGCTCTGGAGCCTGCACGCCACAATTAGAGAGAAGCCCAAGTGCTGCAACTAAGACCCGACACGGCCACAAATAAACAAACATTTTTTTTAATTAAAAAAAAAAAAGAAAAATACCAGGTAAACTACAAAGTGCTATAGTAATAAAATAAAATTACAAGTTACTTATTATAACTCTTGGCTATTCAAAGGGATGTAAATTATAGTAATTTCTGTATCTCACAAAATTTCTTTTTCCAATGTTCCACAAATGTATTTATTTGATCAAGGACAAGTACATTTACAGTAATACATTCTAAAATTACTGAAAATATAAATTTTTAAAATATTCTAAAAAATAAATTGTGAAACATCCAGATAACAACCTGAATTGAGGATTATCTCATTTGTATATCCATAAATAAGATGATCACATTTAAACCATTTTCCAAATATGACTCAATTAAACAGTGAGCAAAACCATCCAACTCTCTGACTGAATACAGGAGACTGATCACCTGCATCTCCTTCCTACGCCTCCATGGAAATGATGAAAAAATAACACTGTAACAGTGCAGAAATCAGAATGTGCCATCAGAAATCATGAAATCTGGAGGATTCCAGGAAGCAAAAGGAGATCAGACAGTTAAAATGCTAAGGGAAAAAGAGCTCAACAACTATCATTAAGGAGGAAATTCTAGCAGTTCCAACCTCTAATCAATAAGTAAATAACGAATCAATCAATCAACCAATAGTAATGAGTAATGGGGCAATCATGAATTGATTCATTTAATAATCTGCAATCAGAAGACCCCCATGGCTGGCAGCTGACTCTGCTCTAGGCTAAATAAAATCTGAGAAGGATCCTAGTGAGATGATTAGAACTTATGAGGAGAGATATGAACTTGAAATAAAGTAGCACTCCAAAGCCGGGAGGGAGAGGGACAAAAAAGAAGAAAATACATTAAAGTGCTCTATCCCCCAAGTCAAAACCTCCTGACTTCGGCAATTTGGGGGTAATGCCCACCTGCCAGCTCCCTCTTGGTCACCCTACAAGGAAACCCTACCAAACCACTCCACCTACTTAGTCAAAACTCAGCCAACCCCCTAAGAGAATGACCTGTTAAGAAAACAGCGCATCTAACAGGAGAAAAATACCAACACCAGTTCTCTCTAGCAGCCATCACAGTCTCCTGTTCATAAACACAAATACATGAGCAAAGACTAACATGCACTTGAGAAAAACAAGGAGTGTGACAGTTAAAGACCAAGGCATACAAACAGTTCTTTGAGGAAATATATCTTTGAGAAAATATAAAACAGCCTACAGTCCACATCATATGCAGATTCTACATTTGTAAACTGACCTACTTGCTAAAAATTTATTTGCAAAACCAAAAATCCAATACTTGGGGCATTTATGGGCCTTCCTGTTTCAGCTTTATGCTGAAAAACCAGTGTCTGCTTTGCACTCTATTTACCATCATGTTTTCTGCATTTTTGTTCTTTGTGTTGATGATTTCGCTGTTTAAAATGGCCCCCGAGCTTCCCTGGTGGCGCAGTGGTTGGGAGTCCGCCTCCCGATGCAGGGGACACAGGTTCGTGCCCCGGTCTGGGGGGATCCCACGTGCCGCGGAGTGGCTGGGCCCATGGGCCGTGGCCGCTGGGTCTGCGCGTCCGGAGCCTGTGTTCCGCAACGGGAGAGGCCACAGCGGTGAGAGGCCCGTGTACCACAAAAAAAAAAAAATGGCCCCCAAGCGCAGTGCTGACCTGCTGCCTTGTGTTCCTAAGTTTAGCAAGGTCATGATGTTCCTTATGGAGAAAATACCTGTGTTAGATAAAAGCTGCATTCAGGTGTGAGTTAGTGTTGTTGGCTGAGTTCAATGTTAATGAATATATGCTAAATAAGGTGTCTTTAGACAGAAATACACATAAAACAAAGTTAAGTATTGATCAGTTAACAAAAATGTGATCAGAAGCTGGTGGCACCTAATCCTGTATTTCCCCTGGGAGGGGTGGCTCAGTATTAGCTAATTCAGTGTTGCAGCAACTTGATAGAACATAACTACTGCAAAAAAGGAGACTTGACTGTAAATCAAAAAACATAAAATTTTAAAAAATTTTAATTAGGATCCTCAGAGAAATGTTGTATCCATGTAACAAAAACTGACTGGCATAAAAAAGGAGTTATCAGAGAAAAAGAAAGACTTCTTAACAATTAAAAATGACTGCCACTCCCCCCAACCCCCAACATCACTGGATGGTATAAATTGTACACCTGAAGAACAAGTTGGAGATCTGGAAGACAGAGTAGTAAATCTCCAAACAATTTTACAGAAATAGAGAGTAAATCCAAGAATAATCAAAGATGAATTCCAGAAGGACAGAATCGAGAAAATAGAAGGATAAATTATCAAAGAATCCTAAAATATCCCCAATCTGAGACAAGGACCTTCACCTTAAAAGGGACCACTAAGCATCAAGCAGGATGAATTCAAAAAAGACCAACATCTAATAGTGTATGTCTGGATTTACTTTAAAATAATCCAGTTTTGTTTTGTTTTGTTTTGTTTGTGAAGGTGGGGAGGCATATACAGATTAAACAAGAGTAGCTTTGAATTACTGTAGCTGGGTGATGGATATGTGAGGCTATGCCTATTATATACTTTTAGTATATATGAAATCTTCCCTAACAGAAAAATGTTTTAAAAGAAAAAATACCTGGAAACATCCTGGTATATAAATTTTAGAATTCTACTACCTTAAACCATACAAAGCAATTCCAGGAGTTTTAATGACCCAAGTGTGAAAGGCAAAACCAAAAACCTTTCAGAATATACTTGACAATATCAAGGTGGGGAAGAATTTTTCAAATAAAAAAACAAAAAGCACTATAACAAATATAGAAAGACTGTTAAGTGCGACTATATTAAAATTCAGAACTTTCTGCAGACTATCAAAAGTCATGATAGTGTCAAAATGACAAACCACAAACTCGGAGAATATACTTGCAACTCAAAGTAGTAAGGCAAAATCCTAAAATCTTCCAGAAAGACTAGTCTTCCTACAAAAGATCCAGTATCAGACTGACCTCAGACATCTCACCACCTAAAGTTTAAAAGATTCAAGAATAGTAATTTGAAATTCTTACATTTGGAACTTGGCCGAAGTTCTAAAACTAGTCAAACTACAATTAAGCATGGAGAAAAATTAAGACATTTTTGAGTATGCCAGAATTCAGAAAGTTTGCCATCCATCCCATATAGGAAAAAAAGTTACTTTAAGAGGTATGCGACCAAAATGAAAACAAAAAATCCAAAGGCAACTCGTGATATGAAAATTGTGACAGCCAAGTATAACCCAGAAGTACAGGAATCAGTAAAGAGAAAAGAGGACCCATCAGGAGTTAATGCCATATTATTCTGTGTGAATGAAAGTTTTCATGAAACAGATTACATTTATGTCTGTAATGAATATTTACATAATCTAGGCTTATAAATTTGGTTGCTACTTAATATTTAGAATCAACTTGTAGTCAAAAGATAAAGTAGTTATATGTGTACTGAACACATATAACTTAACATTAAATGTTTACAAAACATAAATACAAACATTGTAAATCTTGTCACTGTATAAGCAATATAACAAAATATTAGGAAATGGGAGGGTGAATGTGTGGTAGAAGCAAAAAAAAGCTAATTTCCCCTTTTTTAAAAGAGAGGTGAGTCAACATATAGTCTAAAAATTGATAAATCACTAGAGAAATATTTGAAATTAAGATAATTACCAATATAAATAAACAACTATTAACACTTCCACAAGTAAAATACCTTGTCATACCTTCACAAGTGGAAAGCTTTGTAAATGTGCTGAAGTCATCTTTCACAGAATGAGTATAAATACTGTCTAAAGATAACACAGCAAGAACCAAAGGTATAAATAAATCATTTAAAAATAAAATAGTGACTACCAGAATTAAAATCTAAAAACAAAACTACTAACAGCATTTGTTTTTAGGGAGTAAGGGAACTTTTACCTCTCATTTTGTACTCTTCTAGATTATTTGAATTTTTTTATCAGGTGACTCATTACTCTTTTAATTTTAAAAAGTTTAATAAAAATCAACTATGATACAGTCTTAGAATCACACTCTACACAGCAGTTAAAGGAGTAAGGAAGGACTAGTTATACTAACACATGGGAAAATGCCCATGATGTATCTGTAAGTGAAAAAGGCAAATTGCATGAAAGGAAAATGTTATGTCTAAACATGTCTGTGTGTTTTATGTCCACTTGTACACGATAGCATATACCTGTATTTGCATATATTTGTGTTTATAAACACACAAATTAAATATCTGTTATTAAATATTTATTTTATATGCATGGAAAAAGTCCAGAAGGCGCACCAGAATATTTACAGTGGTTGGCTTCTTCTGTGGAGTAGAAATAGGGGTATAAGACACATGACAGGGTGGAGAAGGGAGAATTTTTATTCTACATAATTTACATTTTTAAAAATAATGAACAAGACTACTTAAAAAAAGCATTTGCAAAAAAATAAACCATCTGATGCTAAGTGTAATAATTACTAGGCTTATATCACCAGAGGATTGCTGTGTAAGCATACCTTGAAGGGTTCCAAGAAATACAACTACAGCTTAGCTTGCATGAGATCTCATGTTGCAGAGACCACTGGCTGAGATTCATGACGTCTGGTGCCTCATAGATTCTGACTATACCATCTGCTGAGCAGGTTGCTAACATAAGACCCATATGCTTAGGAGCAAATTTCACGTCGGTAACGGATGTTCTGCTGTCCACTAGCGTTGTCCTCTTGACCTGAAAAAAAATTAACAATTTAAATTAAATACAGGGACTTCCCTGGTGGGCGCAGTGGATAAGAACCCACCTGCCAATGCAGGGGATACGGGTTCGATCCCTAGTCTGGGAAGATCCCACATGCTGCAGAGCAACTAAGCCTGCACACCACAAGGAAGAGTAGCCCTGCTCGCCAGAACTAGAGAAAGCCCTCGCGCAGCAACAAAGACCCAACACAACCAAAAATTTAAAAAAATTAAATTAAATCTTAAAATAAATAAATTAAATACAAAAAAAGGGATGGCAGAGTGGAAAGAACACAGGCTCTGAAATCACACAGAACTCCTCTGCCACTTACTAGGTGTATAATGAATAAGGTATTCAAATACCTGTGTGGGCCTCAATTTCCTCCAAAGCACTTAACATAATACCACATACACAGCTAGCAATCAGTAACAAACCAGTGACCTATAATCAATTACTCCCTCTATGGCAGAAGAAAGAAGGCCTTACGAAGTCTAACTTTATTAAATTAGGTTAAAGTACTCTCTTCTTAAGCAGATAGGTCAGTAAACCAGAAAATGTTATAATTTTCATATGGGCAGTTTTGTCATACAAAGCAGGCCGCAAAGTAAAAGAATTAAGATTCTTTAACAGCTGAATGGAGGGTGTGAAACTTCTTCCATCAAATGTTAATGTTAGTCCTACTCAGACCACTACCATCCACTTTTAAAAGAAGGCATGTAGTAGAGACCAAGCGAATGGTACAAAGCTGGCATTCTGGTAATTAGAGAATCCCAGCATAGCATGTACCAGTTACTGTCTGGCACCTAGATGAGATGATTTTTGACTGAAAATGTCAATAAAATTTAGAAATAAAGAGTTTACTGTCTATGGTTACTAAAATACATCTTAAGGTGTCTGAATATCAAACTTCAAAGATAGCATAGCATCTTTGCAAACTTTTGTCTAAAAACACCACTGAATAATTAACACGAATGCTGAAATATTAAATGTATTAATGACAGTGGATTTAACTAAAGACAAATAATTAAGTTCGAAGAAAAATCCTTTCTATGCCACCACTCCTAAACCCAACCTATAGGATGCTAACTGATCCATCTCAGACTGACTGCTAGAAAAATCCTTTCTATTCAAGAAATGTCTCTGCTCCCCTGCCCTTAAGCAACTGTTTGCCTGAGGAAGGCCCCGGTGCAAAGGCAATGAGGCCAACCCCTCCCATCATTTAAAAAAAAAAATGTCAAACAATATGAATAGTATGCAAGCTACAAACCTACAGTAATTAAAACAACGTGTTATGGCCTAAGAATAGACAGACACCAATGGAATAGAGTCCAGAAATAAACTCTCCATATATGGTCACTTGATTTTCAACAAGGATGTCAAAATCATTCAATGGGGAAAAGGCAATCTTTTCAATAAAAGGTGTTAGAAAACTGGATACTGACATGTAAAAGAATGAAGTTAGATACTTACCTTATACCGTGTACAAACATTAACTCAATATGAATCAAAGACCTAAACATGAGAAAACTACAACACTCTTAAAAGAAAACTCTGGGGAAAAGTCTCCATCACAATGAATTTGTCTATGATTTATGATACCAAAAACACAAGGAAACAAAAGAAAAAAATAAACCGGACTTCAAAAAAATTTTGTGCACCTACGGACACTATCAAGAGAGTGAAAAGGCAAATCACAGAATGGGAGGAAATATTTGGAAATCATATATCTCTTAAGGAATTAATATCCAGAATACATAAAGAACCCCGACCTACAACTCAACAACAAAAAGATGGGCAAAGAACTTGAAGAGACATTTCCCTAAAGAAGTAAAAGGTTCTGGTAACAATTCCAATTCCGGTGGGGGTGGGGGGTAGAGGCTGTTCCCCACATAATTCTGACACTAGCAGGGTGTCCAAGGAGAATTCAACTCAATTTTGACACTAACTACCCAGAGATAGCGTCAGATTCCACGAGCTCAGAGTTCAGTCCCACAAGACCACCCTTCTTCAGATGCCAGTCGAAAACCCAGGTTGTTACCTGTGCTTCTGACTGACTGGTGTAACTCAGGGACAGTCACATGGAAGAGACGCACAGGCTGGGGACAGGCCCCCAAGGCTGGGGACAGGTGTGGAGCTTCCACGCCCCCTCCAGGCACCACTCTCCCCAAATCTCCAGGTGTTCACCAGCCCAGAAGCCTCCGAACCCTGTCCTCTAGGGAAGGGGTCCCCAACCCCTGGGCCATGGACCAGTCCCGGTCTGTGGCCTGCTAGGAACCGGGGCGCACAGCAGGTGAGCAGCAGGCAAGCGAGTGAAGTTTCGTCTGTATTTACAACCGCTCTCCGTTGCTCACGTTACCATCTGAGCTCCGCCTCCTGTCAGCATTATGCTGAGTTGTATAATTATTTCATTATTTTATTATTCCAATGTAACAGTAATAGAAATAAAGTGCACAATAAATGTAACGTGTTTGATTCATCCCGAAACCATCCCCCTTTGCCCTCCCCGTGGAAAAACTGTCTTCCACGAAATGGGTCCCTGGTGCCAAAAAGGTTGAGGACAGCTGCTTTAGGGGTTTTATGGAGACACCATTACACAGGCGTGAATGACTACCTCATTGGCTATTGGTGACTACATCAATCCCCAGCGCCTCTCTCCTCCCTAGAGGTCAGGGCGGGTGGGACTGAAAATCTTACCACCCCGAAGTGTTCTTGGAAAGACCACTGCTCCTCGGGTGCTCATGTTCCCCACCCACCAACCCACCTCTAACAAATGTCTCACCCAATGGCTCTGTCCACGCAGTTTATCATTTGATTCTCCTACTATTTCTTCCCAGACAGCAGCTGTTCGGTCAAAAGAACAGGAAGCCAAAACCTGTCCAAATTCAGGATGGGCCCATGTCACACGCCACACAGATCCACTATGTGTCTGAGGAATTAAAAAAGCAAAAAATGAAAAAAGCTGAGTTTGGTCACTTGAAGAAACAGAATACAGGTATTTGTACTTCAACAAAAGGAGAAAGCTATTCAATTTAACATTTAAAAAGTTAAATTCTAGGGAATTTCCTGGTGGCCCAGTGGTTAGGACTCCACTCTTCCACTTCAGGGGGCATGGGTTTGATCCCTGGCCGGGGAACTAAGAGTCCGCATGCTGTGCAGCGCAGCCAAAAAGAAGTTCAATTCTAGCAATTTTAACGTTTAGAAGATACTCTGTATTTAGGATTGCAGCCCTTCTATAGTCAAATTTTTCTAACATTTTACTAATAAAGAAAAATCCAGCTGGATAAAGTTGACCTCTTTCAGTGCTAATAATAGTTGGAGACTTGGTTCAGAGTTTAGCCTAACAAAGCTTTTAAACAGAGATTCTATCAGTCCACTGTTTTGTTTTGTTTTTTACTTGCAAATTTCCTCTATAGGAAACATCCACCTGATAAATAAGAGTAATCAAAATTATATGCTTCAGGGCTTCCCTGGTGGTGCAGTGGTTGAAAGTCCGCCTGCCGATGCAGGGGACACGGGTTCGTGCCCGGTCCAGGAAGATCCCACATGCTGCGGAGTGGCTGGGCCCGTAAGCCATAGCTGCTGAGCCTGTGCGTCCAGAGCCTGTGCTCCGCAACAGGAGAGGCCACAACAGTGAGAGGCCCATGTACCGCAAAAAAAAAAAAAAAATGCTTCAAAAGCCTGACAGTATAAGAAACCATAGCAAGAAAATGCTTAAATGATTCTGATGTCTGGCTAGACAATGGACTATTCTAGGAAAAGAGGCAATGAGAACAAATATAGAGAAGTCCAAATCCTTGTATTCTGAGGAAATAATTTAAAGTTCAATAGCATTATCTTTATAGATGAAAAATGTCAAATTAGTTCAAATTACTATTATCCAACTTTTTGTTGACAAAAAAAAAAGGCAGAAAAGTCTTAAAGCATTTCACATCAACAGAATTCATTTGTGCTTTCCAGTAAAAATAATGTATGACAACAAGCACCAGTCCACCAATGATGTTTACAAAATCTGTTTCAATCTAACACTTTTATACTCAATAACCTCAGAACACTTTCATAATCCAATAATTTCTATATGGTAACAGTGTCATCATCCAATGGTAAACTTTGCACACACCCCCTTTTTTTTTTTGGCCGTGCCATGTGGCATGCAGGATCTTTGTTCCCCGACCAGGGATTAACCCATGCCCCCTGCAGTGGAAGCACGGAGTCTTAACCACTGGACCACCAGGGAAGTCCCTGCACCCTTTTTTTTTTTTTTTTTTTTTTTTTTGTGGGGTACGCAGGCCTCTCACCGTTGTGGTCTCTCTTGCTGCGGAGCACAGGCTCCGGATGCACAGGCCCAGCGGCCACGGCTCACGGGCCCAGCCGCTCCACGGCACGTGGGACCCTCCCGGACCAGGGCATGAACCCGCGTCCCCTGCATCAGCAGGCGGACTCCCAACCACTGCGCCACCAGGGAAGCTCCTGCACCCTTATTTTTTATCCTTTGTTCTGTCCAGTCTTTTTCATTTCACCTTTCTTATTTTTACAGG
Source organism: Lipotes vexillifer (assembly GCF_000442215.2). NCBI lineage: Eukaryota > Metazoa > Chordata > Mammalia > Artiodactyla > Lipotidae > Lipotes > Lipotes vexillifer. Next base: position 1,677,521 of record NW_006787426.1, read on the forward strand.
CTATTAAGTAAAAGATGCACTAGGGCACTGAGATTCTGCTAAATGTTAGATTCCCAGTAAAGCACAATCTAACTAAAGAATAAGGATTGCACAAAGGTGTTCATCACAATAAAAAGGAAACAACTTAAATATCCATCAGCTAAACAAAATAGGGTATATATGTTGTTATATTTGTTTTGTTGCTATAGTTATGTTTAAAAACAAACCAAAGTACTTATGAAACATGCTGTTAAACTAAAAAGCAAGAAATACAAGTCTCCTTTTGGAGTGATAAAAATAAGTTTTGGAACTAGACAGAGGTAGTAATTGTTCAACATTGTGAATGTAATAAATACATTCACATTTGTTTACTTGAAATGGCTAATTTTATGTTGTGTGACTCTCACCTCAATTTAAAAAAAGGGGACAGGACAAAAGATTTGAATAGACACTTCACCAAAGAAGATAAATGAATGGCAAATACGCACATGAAAACACTATCAACATAATTAATCATTAAGGGCATACAAATTGAAACCCAGTGAGACACCACTTCACACCCACTAAGATGGCTATAATCAAAAAGACAGACTGGAACCCTCATATATTGCTGGTGGAATATAAAATGGTGCAGGCACTCTGGAAAAGAGTCTGGCAGTTTTCAAGAAAGTTAAAACACACCCAGCCCAGCAATTCTATTCCTACAATTCTAAGAGAATCAAAAATGTTTGTCCACACAAAGACTTGTATGGCATGTTCATAACAGTATTAGTCATAAGTGCCAAAAACTAAAAACAATCAAATTGTCCATCAAATAGTGAATGAATAAATAAAATGTGGTTTCATCTATACAAGGGAATACTACTGCGCATTACAAAGGATCGAACCACTGACACATGCCACAACATCAATGAACCTCAAAAACATGCTAAGGAAAGTAGGCAGAAACAAAGAACTACATACTGTAGAATTCCATTTATATGAAATGTCTTGAAAAAGTAAAACTATACAAATAGTTCAGTGGTTACCTGGGGCTTAAGAGGGAACGAGGACTGACCCCAAAAGGCACAAGGGAAACTTCAGGGTTGATGGAAGTGTTCTAAAACTAGATTGTGGTTATGGCTGCATAACCGTGTAAATTTACTAACACTCGTTGAACTGTACATTTAAAATTGATGATTCTCAAGATACATAAAAATGTACCTGGGTAAAGCTATTTTTTCTAAAATACAAGAAATAAAACTGTACAAAACATCACAACTATTAAAAAATATATAAAGGAAAAAGGTAAGAAATACTGAGATGCAAAAAATAATTAGGTTAGAATGATACAGAATTTCATTCTTATTCTTAAATATTCTGAAGTGTATTTGTTACTTTAATAGTGAAAAAAATGTAAGTATAAGATATAAATTTTACAATTCTCTCAAAGCTGAACAGCAAGTCACTAATGCTACCAAATAGTAAATGTTTCAATTCTTTTCAAATCACTGTAAAAATAAATACTTACCTTCCAGCTAGCAGTGCAATGCCAATCCCCACTTTCACTTTTATCCCAGACCTGTAAGAAAAAAGATATTTTATACCAAGAATTCCTACAAATTAATATGAAAAACATAAACATTAGTCACTACGAGGGCAAAGGAGGGGAACATAAATTCACAAAAGTATACCATCAGTAAGTAAACATTCACTCATTCAACAAAATATTTATTGAGAAACTTGGATACGTCAGGCACTGTGCTAAGCACTGGGGTCAAGGAACCTTCGCTCTACTAGTTAATGGAGACAATATCAGTTATAGTCAAGTCTGGTTACTTATAGCCATTATGTCCTAGTTATGTCCTAGAATGTCACTGTAAGCAGTAAATTGGCGAATACCAAACCACTCCTCCTGAGGAAAATACTGAGAGGTGAGATTCACAGGAGCCTCTGTCACAATATATTTGTCAACCAATCGATACATAACCTTGTTTTATGTGTGTATGTTTAAAAACACCTTATTTGGTATACATTATTGATTCAATAACACTGAACTCACTGCCAACAGTAGCATAACTCATGTCTGAATGAAGCTTCTCTAACACACACTTTCTCCATAGGGCACATCACAGCCTTCTTGCTTGTGGGAACTCTATGCAGCACTACACTTGGGGACCACTTCAGACAGTGGAAATCACCAAAAAAAGAACAAAAATGTGAAAAATGTGACACTAAATAGACAATGAGAAGGATGCTTGTTTACATTATGAAAGCCTGAATCATAAGGCAGAGTGTCACCTGTCCAACCTCAGCTGGGAATGCACACCCAACAACTCTATAATTTTTTTGCCACCCAGCTCATGTCAACAAGCAGCCATGAGCATTGATTTTTGGGGTTACAAATAAATTTTAAAGAATAAGCAAATTCACAAATACAAAATTTGCAAATAATGAGGATCAACTGTATATATAACACACAAAAACAAAACATTCAACATTACTACCAACAAAAAATACAGATTACAATAACAACATGACATTTTAACCTGTGTTAAAAAAGTGTAATGATAAACAGTATGGTGGCTCCTCAAAAAACTTCCAATAAAAATAGAACTGCCATGTGATCCAGCAATTGCACTTCTGGGTCTGCACCCCAAAGAGTTGAAAGCAGGGCCTCAAGGAGATATTTGTTCACCCACATTTATACCAGCATTATTCACAACTAAAATGTAGAAGAAACCCAACTTCACTGACAGATGAGTGATAAGTAAAATGCTGTATATGCAATATATATTTTCAGCCCTTTAAAAAAGTTTTTAAGTTTAAACATTCCCTTTTTCAGAAAGGAAATTATGACATATGCTACATGTATGAACTTCAAAACATTATCCTAAGTGAAATCAGCCAGTCACAAAAAAGACAAATCCTGTAAGATCCCACTTAAATAAGGCCGCTGGAATAGCCAAATTCAGAGACAGAAAGTAAAAGGGTGGCTACCAGGGGCGGGGGCCGGAGGGACCGGCTAGTTATGTTTAACGGGGACAGTGCGAAATGAGAAGGTTCTGGAGATGGATGCAAAGATATGAACATACTTAATACCACTGAGCTGTACGCTTAAAAGTGGTTAAGGTAGTAAATTTTGTCACATGTACCTTACCACAATAAAAAATAATTAAAGAAAAAAAACTGCAATGATAATGCCCGACACGGACAACTATCACACTGATACTCTTCACCAGCAGTACTGTAACATAGTACAACCTGCAAAAAGCTAATTTGCCAATTACTCTCAAAAGCTTTCAAAATATTCACTAATTTCTCTACTGGAATGAGCCTAAGGAAATCATCCAGAAAACATAAAAAGCTGGATTAACGAAGATTTTCACTGCAACACCACGACAGACAAAAGCTCCGTACTGGACGACCCACTAGGTCCTAGTGACTTGGAGGCTGAGCTCTACTCGGATAAGGAAACCCACTCGGTTAACGGACGCTAATCATTGCGACACTCCCACGGCGGGGCGGGCTGAGGGGCGGGTGAGAAAACTTGGGCCTCGCAACACTTGCAGCCCGGGAAGTGGATTCCGATCCGCCCGCGAAGACGTCGCGTACGGAGCAGACCGCCCGCGCGGCTCCCCCCGACCCGGCACTTCTGTGAGGAGCGAGCGGGCGGGCGGCGGGGAGGGGTCCCGGGGCCCCGCTCCGGATGGAGAGGCCGAGGTGCGCGGGGGCCGGCTCACCCCACCCACTGTGCCGGCGCCCCCCGCGACCCGGGTCCCAGCCTGACCAACGAGGAGCAGTGCCACGGCGCCTGGAGAGTCGGCCGGCCCCACGCGCCCGGCCTCCCCCGCGGCAGGAGCGCGCACGCCGCCGGGACGCACGCACGCACGCCCCCGCAGCCACGCGGAGGCGGCCCAGGCTGCGTTGACTCCACAATAGCTAGAAGGAGGGTGCCCGCCAGTCGGCCTGGGCTCCGGACCTCGTGTCCGCACCGCGCCTCAAGTCGGGAGGAGTCCATTCTCCACGCGCCCCTCCGCTCGGACAGCGGGCCGCGCACGCGCCCGCCTCCTTCCGGGCTCGGCCCCGCGCGCACCTTGACGCTCTGGTCACTGGAGCAGGTGGCCATCCGCCGTCCGTGGAAGTCGAAAGACACATCGTGGATGAGATCTTTGTGGTCCGCCGCGATGCTGCGCGCCACGAACATGGCTACGCCAGCCCCTCCCTCCTCCAACAGGACGGCGCGGCGGCGCGCGGACCGCAGCCCACCCGGACCTGGCTTCAGGGCGCGCACGGCTGTGCTTCCCGCGGGCCGCTCGCGCGCCCCGGCTGCGCCGCGCCCCGCCCCCCGGCCCGTCATACCCTGCGGGACCCCGCCCCCGCCCCGTCATACCCCGCGCGGCCGTGGCTACTGGACTTCTTGCGGCGTCGGTCAGTCTCTCGGATGCGGCGCTGCCGGTACCCTGAGGAGAGTTAGAGGTTTCTCTGTCCAAGTGTGGAAATTGGGGAGAATGCGAAGGTTAAGACTGTCGTCTGCGGGCCTCGGCCCTGAATCAGTCTCGTCCGTGTTTGGGCGTGTGTCCCCGGGAGACGAGACGGGCCGGGCCGGGCGGGATTGGGCGCGGAGAGTGGGCAGTGCGGACGGGGCGTGTGTCCGGGGCTGTGCCGGGCGGCCGGAGCGCAGGCTCCCAGACGTAGCGGGTGGGCCCGGCCGTTTCCCGCCTCCCACACCAACCCCGGGAGGTGCAGAAATGGCTTAGCCTTGCTGGAAGTTCCTTCACTTGCCTTCCCCCCCGCGCCCCCCCTAAAAATGGTAAGATTTTATTGGTACTTTCAGAGGCAAACTCCCAAACCCGTGAGTTGCAGGTATGATAACTAAGAACTACTGTAACTGCTCTGAGGTTAAAGACACTCATTTCCAGAGAAAGTACTCACTTATCTGTGAAGGTTTGATAGATTTATAAAAGCTCCAAACCTTAAAAAACTTTGTATAAGTGAAGTTTAGAGACAGTAAACACAGCGGTTGTTGCCAGAGATTATCCGGGTGAGAGGTTGAATAGGAGGGATTTTTTTTTTTTAAGAGACTTCAGTTTTTTAGAGAAATTTTAAGTTCATTGCAAAAGCTGATCAGAAAATACATAGAGGTCTCATATAGGCAACTACCCTCCCCACTCTCAGTATTAGCAGCGCAGTTGTACATTTGTTATATAGCATATTACTATCACCCAAAGTCCATAGTTTACCTTGGGGTTTGCTCTCAGTGTTGTACATTCCGTGTGTTTTGACAAATGCATAGGGACATGTATTCACCGTGGTAGGGTTGTACAGAATGGGTTCACTGCTCTAAAAATCCTCTGTGCTCCACCTAGTCATCCTCCCCTACCCCCATCCCTCAGTCTTGGGCAAACACTGATCTTTTCACTGTCTCCATAGTTTTGCCTTTCCCAGAATGTCCTATATAGTTGGAATCATACAGTATGTAACCTTTTCAGACTGGTGACTTTCACCGAGTAATATGCGTTTAAAGTTCTTCCATGTCTTTTCATGGCTTGATAGCTCATTTCTTTTTCACCCTGATTAATGTTCTGTTGACTGGATGTATCAAAGTTTATCCATTCAACCTCTGAAGGACCCATTGGTTGCTTCCAAGTTTTGGCAATTAAGAATAAAGCTGATACAAACATCCATTTGCAGGTTTTTGTGTGGAGATAAATTTTCAGCTCCTTTGGGTAGATACCAAGGACCATGATAGCCTCCTCATATGGCAAGTATATGTTTAGTTTTGTAAAAAACCTCCAGACTGTCTTCCATAGTGGCTGAATCATTTTACATTCCCACCAGCAATGAATGAGAGTTCCTCACCAGCATTTGGTGTTATCAGTGTTCCAGATTTTGGCCATTCTAAGAGACATGTAGTGGTATCTCATAGTTGTTTGTTTTAATTTTCATCTCCCTCATGTCATGATATAGAACATCTTTTTATATGCTTATTTGCCATCTGTATATCTTCTTTGGTATCTGTTAAGGTCTTTGGCACATTTTAAAATCAGGTTTTATTTTCTTACTGTTGCGTTTTAAGAGTTCTTTGTACATTTTGGATAACAGTCCTTTATCAGAAATTTTTTGTTGTTGTTTTTTGCAAATAATTTCTCCCATTCTGTGATGTGTCTTCTCCTCTTGGCCATTTCTTAAAATTACATAATTATTACATTATTATTAGGCTGTTTACTGTAAGAAATGTCTTACAGTACAGGAACATACAAAGGAAAAAGTTAAAGTCCCCATTCACCCCACAATCTAATCTCCCTGCCTAAAGAATATGATTGTTGCTGTGTATGCCTCCACACATTTTCTATGGGATTATAGAATACAAAGCATACATGTGTACCTAGTATCGGAATGTTTGTTTGGATTTTTTAAAGTAAATTTACTATACTAGCTTTTGCTTTTTAAAAAATGTCTCGTATGTCTTAGACACCTTTCCACATGGGTCTAGTTCATTCTTTCACTTTTTAAAAAAATTTATTCATTTATTTAATTTTTGGCTGCATTGGGTCTTCGCTGCTGCACGCGGGCTTTCTCTAGTTGCAGTGAGCGGGGGCTACTCCTTGTTGCGGGGCGCAGCCTTCTCATTGTGGTGGCTTCTCTTGTTGCAGAGCACAGGCTGTAGGCGCACGGGCTTTAGTAGTTGTGGCACATGGGCTTCAGTAGTTGTGGCTTGCGGGCTCTAGAGCGCAGGCTCAGTAGTTGTGGCGCACGGGCTTAGTTGCTCCGTGACATGTGGGATCTTCCCGGACCAGGGCTCGAACCCATGTCCCCTGCATTGGCAGGCGGATTCTTAACCACTGCGCCACCAGGGAAGCCCTCTTTCACTTTTTTAATGTATACATTCCCGAATACAGACAAATTGTGGTTTATTAACCATTCTCCTGCTAATGTACTAACCTGTAAAGATCACCATAGGCATGCTTTATTTCTTTATTCATATAGGTTTTATTATATGTGCTTTTTTATAGTTCTAAAGGTTTTCTTCATACAATTTTACATGTATTAGGTTTATTAAAACTTAATAGTTTTTTATACTATTGTGAAGGGCTGTTTTTCTATATTGTTTGTAAGAAAGCTATGTTTGTATATTTTGTGTCTGTTCCCTTAATGGACTCAATTCATTTAGCTTCTATGTTGACTCTCTTGGATTAAAAATCATACCAGCTGCTAATAATGAGTTACAGATATTTTCTATCAGTCAGCATTCGATCACAAAAACAGTATCCACTACAAGTATTTGAAACAGGGAATTTAACACAGGAAGTTATAATTATTATTATAAATATGTTGGAAGCAAAAATTAAGAGCAAAAAGGGAACATGTGAGGTTACCCAGAGATTAATAACTGCAGGAAACAGTCCCCCTACCAGGGCAGGAAGAGAGAAAGGGAAAATAGGGCCTGCCATTACTGACCCTCAGGCTGCTGGTGCTGGAATGTTCACCACCAACTGGCAGGAAGCTGGGAGCCAGCACCCCGGATGACCCTGCCAGTGTCCAGCAGTAGCCACAGCCAAAGGAGCAAGGGATACAAGCTCTGCACAACCGAGGTTCCTGGAGCCCCTGCTGCAACAGTGGCATCCCAGCTTATGGCATCCTACAAGTGGTTGCATTACAGCACAGATTGAAACCCAGCCTCACAGGCAACCTCTGCTATTAAAGGGCGTGGATTGGGAAAATAAACAGTTGGAATGGGGACATAGGGGCAGGTCCTGATGAAGTCGGGGACGCTGAGGCCTAAATTCTGTGAGTGCCAGTAGAAGCAACCCTTCCACTCCATCTGGGGACAGTGATCCTGCTTTGCCTGAGGAGCCTGTAATAACCTCTTCTGCGGCAGTTGCCTTGAAAGACACTGCTGGGCACCCCTCTTTACTTCCAGACCCATAGCAAAACACGTCCCAGTAAGCCCAAAGGGTGAGGCACAAAGTTTGACCCATGAGGAGGTGTACTATGCTCCAAAAGGCATTACTTTTCTAACTTATGCAGACATAATTCTGGGGAATATCTGTGGGAATGGATATTAAGAGTGTGGGATAGGGGACTTCCCTGGTGGTCCAGTAGTTAAGACTCCACGCTCTGAACGCAGGGGGCCAGGGTTCAATCCCTGGTCAGGGAACCAGATCCCACATGCTGCATCTAAGACCCGCCACAGCCAAATAAGTAAAGAGTGTGGGATAATGGTGGAAAGTAAATAAAGTAGGATCAGGCTGAATTTACTGATATGAACCCACTAAGGAGAGATTCTGGATATAGTGTTGTAACTCACGGGGTTAGAAAGGGCTCGTTTGGGGAGGTGAGACTGACCAAAAGGTAACCCACACTAAATGAAGACATGCCAGACCTGCCTTGGTCTATCGTGAGGATAGACCCAAAAGGCCTAGGAAGGTTGGAGTGTGAGAGTGGATTTATCATGTAGGACCTGCTCACCCACTCCAGGAGGGCCCAGAGGACACACCTTGCACCATGACTGTGGGAAATAACATTTGTGAGGGAGCCTGAGCATCTTTGAAGAACTCCTGTGGTCACTCCTTCCTGTAGGCACAAAATTACAGTGGGAACTGCCACCGAACTGGGATTCTTAAATGGGAATAATTGGATCCAAGGAGAGCAGGATAATTGCCAAAAACAAGGTGGGGCCAGGTACCGTAATGGACAGCAGATTCAAAGCAGTAATTAGCATAGTCTTATTGGCAGAGACCTATGGCACTGACTAGTTGATCATGGTGTCCCTAGAAGAAAAAGAGATGGGCAGTCTACTAAATTCTTACTTGTTCTGTGTCACAGGAAGAGTTCTAGGTCAAGTGCACAAACTTGTGTCATACGGCCTTACAGTCAACGTCAGACTTGACCCAGTTTACAGACCCAAAAACCCTTGAATAAAGGGGAGGCCAGATCCCCTTGAGGAAAGACCCTGCTGTGCTGGCAAAAACAGACACTGAATCTTCCTCCCAGCCTTCCCTCGGGGTCTGGGGCCTTTTACCACAGTGATTATGCTCTGAGGAAAAGGAAATAATTAGACTTTTCAAGAATTACTGAACACTATCTCCGAACTGACCCTAATTCAAGGTGACCCAGAGCATCATTGTGGTCCACCAGTCAGAGTAGGCCTTGTGGAGGTCAGCTGACCAGAGGAGTTTTAGCTCATGTGTCTCGGGTCCCCAAGCCAATGCTGTGGTTATTTCCCCAGTTCTGGGATGTGGTTGAGGTAGGCAGCTGGCAGAATTCTCACGTTGGTTCCCTGACCTGTGGAAGGAGGGCTATTTTTTGGGAAAGCCCAAGTGGAAGCCACTAGAACTGCCTCTACTGAGGAAAGTAGTGAACCAAAAGCAATACTGCAGAGATTAGTGCCACCAACAAATGCTTGAAGGATGCAGGAATGGTGATTCCCATGACATCCCAATTCAGCTCACCTACTTGGCCTGTGCAGAAAACAGGTGGATCCTGGAGAATTGACAGTGGGTTATCGTATATTTATCCAGACAGTCACTGCAATTGCAGTTGCTGTTACAGATGCAGTTTCATTGCTCAAGCAAATGAACACATCCTGTGGGAGCTGGTTTGCAGCTGTTGGTCTGACAAATGCTTTTTCCTCAATACTTGCTAATTACCATTTCCACCAGAAACAGTTTGCTTTCAGCAGGCTTGGCCAGCAATGCACTTTCACAGTTGTCTTGGTCAGCTTGGGCTGCCACAATAAAATACCGCAGACTGGGTGGCTTAAACAATAGAAATGTATTCTCTCACAGTCTTGGAGGTTGGAAGTCCTGGATCGAGGTGTCGGCAGATTTCATTTCAGGTGGGAGCGCTCTTCCTGGCTGGCAGACATCCACCTTCTTACTGTGTCCCCACACAGCCTCTCCTCTGTGTGCAGGAGAGAGATCTCTGACATCTCTTCCTCTTTTTACAAGGACACCAGTTTTACCAGATTAGGTCCCACCCTTTGACCTTATTTAACCTCCCTCCCTCCCTACAGGCCCTATCTCCAAATACAGTCATGTGGGTCCCCAAATTCATCTGTTGAAGCCCTAACGCCCACTGTGGTGGTGTCTCCAATTGTGGCTGCTGTACCAGATGTGGCTTCATTGCTTGAGCAACTTACACATCCCCTGGCACCTAGTATGGAGCTATTGACCTGACAAATGCCTTTCTTGCTGTATCTGTCAGTGAAGACCACTAGAAGCAGTTTGCTTTCATCTGGCAAGGCCAGCACTGCACCTTCACTGACCTACCTCAGGGGTGTATCAGCTCTCCAGCCCTGTGTCATAATTTAATTCACAGGGGTCCTGATTGCCTTTCTCTTCCACAAGATACCACACTGGCCCATTATTCCTGACATTATGCTGATTGGATCTAGTCAGCGAGAAGTAGCAACTATGCCAAACTTACTGGCAAGACATTTGTGTGTCAGAGGGTGGGAAATAAATCTGACAAAAATTCAGGGACTGTCTGCCTCAGTGAAATTTCCAGGGCTCCAGTGGTGTGGAGCATGTCAAGATAACCCTTCCAAGGCCCCTCCTGCAACCAAAAAAGAGGCACAATGCCTGGTGGCCTCTTTGGACTTTGAAGGCAACATATTCCTCACTTGGGTGCTACTCCAGCCCATTTACCAAGTGACCCAGAAAACTGCTAGTTTTGAGTGGAGTCCTTGCCCCCCGACCACACTATCTTCTCTGTTTCAGTCCCTGCCTATGGCCTCATGGGGCATTGCCCTCAATCAGTTGACTGAGGAAGAGAAAACTCAGGCCAGATAGACAGATGGTTCTGCCTGGCCTGCGGGCACCAGCTGCAGCACTGCCGCCCGTCTCTGGGACACCCTCAAAGGACAGCGGCGAGCAGAAGCCCTCCTGGTGGGCAGAACTTCCAGCAGTGCACCTGGTTGTTACTTGAAAGAGAAATGGTCAGAGGTACAGCTGTACACCGAGCCCTGGGCTGTGACTTGATGGTCAGGGACTTGGAAGGAACATGGCTGGAAAGTTGGTGACAAGGAAATTTGGGGAGAGGTGTGTGCATAGACCTCCCTGAATGGGCAAAAAACATGAAGATATGTGTGTCCCATGTGAACGCTCACCAAAGAGTGACCTCAGCAGAGGAGGACTTTAATATTCAAGTGGATAGGATGACCCGTTGTATGGACACCACCCAGCCACCCCTGTCATCACCCAGTGGGCTCATGAACGTGGCTACAGGGGCAGGGGTGGGGGTTACACATGGATTTCCACTCACCCAAGGCTAACCTGGCTACGGCCACCACTGAGTGCCCAGTCTGAAGCAGCAGACACCAACACTGAGTCCCCAGTATGGCATCATTCCCCAGGGTGACCAGCCAGCTACCTGGTGGCAGGTTGATTACGTTGGACCACTTCCATCATGGAAGGGGCAGTATTCTGTCCTTCCTGGAAAACACATTTACTCTGGGTATGGACTTACCTTCCCTCATGCAGTGCTTCTTCCAAAACTCCCATCCATGGACTTACAGATTGCCATCATGGAGTCCACACAGCATTGCTTCTGATCAACGAACTCTCATCACAGCAATGAAGTATGGCAGTGGGCCCCTGCCCATGGAACTCACTGGTCTTACTCTGTTCCCCGCCGTCCTGAAGCAGCAGTCGTGATAGAATGGTGGAATGGCCTTTTGAAAGACTGCTACAGTGACAGCTAGGTGGCAGTCCCTTGCAGGTCTGGGGCAGGGTTCTCCAATATATGGTGCTGTTTTTCTCAAAGTCAGGAATCAAGGGGTAGAAATGGAAGGGCCACTACTCACCATTGCCCCTAGTGACCCACAGCGACATTTTTGCTTCCTGTTCCTGCTCTGCCTCTGCTCTGCTGGCCTGAAGGTCTTAATTCCATCAGGAGACACAACAATGAGTCCATTGAATTGGAAGTTAAGACTGCTTCTCATCCACTTCAGGTTCCTCATTCCTGTGAATCAGCAGGCAAAGAAGGAGTTACTGTGCTGTCTGGGGTGACTGGCCCTGATTCCCAAGGGGAGATTGGGCTGCTCCTCCTCAGTGGAGCTAAGGAAGAATATGGAATACAGGAGAGCCCTTAAGGTGTCTCTTGGAATAACCATGCCTTGTGATTAAAACCAGGGGAAGACCACAACCCAATCCAGTCAGGACTACTAATGGCAGGAATGAAGGTTTATGTCACACCACCAAGGAAAGAACCATGACCAGCTAAGGTGCTTACTAAGGGCAAAGGGAATACAGGATGGGTAGTGGGAGAAGGTGTGTTACAACCACCAGTGATCAGTTGCAGAAATGAGGATGTGGTGGTTACATGTAGTGATTACATGAATATTTCCTCCTTATTTGGTTACAAATAAAGATATATATAGAGAGATAGAGATATATATATAGAGAGATATATCTATCCGGTAAATAGCTTTGTCTTCTTCCCCTCTTATTCCCTTATTATATGACATAAGAGTACAGTAATAATTTACATCATAGAATTATGAGACATCAAGAGGAGTAAACATCACTCCAGGACTTTGCATCCTCTCCTGGGGAAAG
>NW_006787426.1:1690051-1719556 GCF_000442215.2 Lipotes vexillifer
TTTCGGTTGTTCCCAGGTTGTTCGTTGTATCATGCAAGGCAGATGCTAGAGAACACAGATGGGCCTCATCCATACCGTTGGAAGCCTTAAGAGCAAAGATGGAGGTTTCCCAAGGAAGAAGGAATTCTGCCTCAAGACTGTAGCACAGAAATCCTGCCTGAGTCTCCAGCCTGACAGCCAGTCCTACAGACCTCAGTCTTGCCAGCTCCCACAGTCACGTGAGCTGATTCCTTTAAATAAATCCCTTTAAATATAAATTATATATAAATATATATTGATGTTTTCCATGCCTACGTATAGGGACTTATTTTATATAAATTATTATATATTATTTTATATAAAAGGGATTTAAATAATATATATTCTATTGGTTCTATTTCTCTGTAAAACTCTAATACAATTAGTTCCACCTGGTTTTGTAGTTTTGTAAATTGTACAATATGTACTTTTTTCATCTAGCTTCTTTCTCTCTGCATTACATTGGTGAGCTTCACCGCTGCTCTGCATGGTCCCCCACTGCATTGGGTGGGCTGCGGGGTACACCATCTGTCCGTCTGCAGCGCCTCCTGAGACAGTGACCTGTAGGTGGCACTAAAACACCTCATGCAGAACTTTGAAATGTATGGCAACTGTGCAGATTCCTAGCTGTTGGCAACGTCTGAAATGTTCCATGGTTTATAATAGAGCAGACAGCATATAACCAAATTGGAAATGAAATCTTCCTGTTTCTAAATTCAGTGCTCGTTGACTCAATACACTTGAAGAGCTCAGGACTCAGAGGCCGGGGGCACAGCTGCCCTGAGGCCAGCCCCAGGGAGGGGGCCACGACTGGGAAGGGTCCTGCAGGCTCTTGGATTCAGTGGCCCTGGGTCTTCTGCCAGGAGGAACCTGTTATCACCCACAACAATAACAGCAGCGAGAGCACCTGCATCCTCCTGCACCACCTCCCGGAGCCCCGACACCACCCGGCCAGGGGTCACAGGAGCACTGGGAGTCCCGATTCATAAGAATCTCTGAGCCTGGGGACCCTGGATATCTGATGACGAGCAGGGAGTCTGCTTATTCTCTACCTTCCAAGGGTGTGGGCACACTGCCTTTTCTCTGAAGAAAGGCTGCTTGCTGTACAAATGTTCTCAAAAAAATAAAGCAAAACAGGGCTTCCCTGGTGGTGCAGTGGTTGAGAGTCCGCCTGCCGATGCAGGGGACGCGGGTTCGTGCCCCAGTCTGGGAGGATCCCGCATGCCGCGGAGCGGCTGGGCCCATGAGCCATGGCCGCTGAGCCTGCACGTCCGGAGCCTGTGCTCCGCAACGGGAGAGGCCACAGCAGTGAGAGCCCCGCATACGGAAAGAAAAAAAAAAAAAAGCAAAACAAAGGGAAGCCAGTGCCTTGCTTGCAAGACACACAGAAAAGTAAGACCCATGGAAAATCAGCTCCGACAGGAGGGGCGTGGGGGCGAGAGATGGCGTCACCCGTGGGAGGCTGGGTGAAGGAGAAAGAGGGGCACCTCTGGACTTACAGGTGGCTTCCGAGCACGACATCCTCAGTCCTCGGGGCCAAAGGCTGCCATCTGGGGAGAGAGGCTGGCTGGGTGTGGCCTTCTATGTGTCCCCTCCTGAGCATCTGAGAGGTGGCCTCCTCCCTCCATCTCTCTGCAGCACCTTAGGGAGAAAGCAGTCCTGCAGGCGGGCGTCCTCTGCTTCTCTAGCCCCTGACCCTGGGAAAGGGGAGCCCAGCTAATCCAGGGGCAGAGAGCCCAGGGCGAGCTTTCCTTTTGGTTGGGGCAGAAGGAGAGCAGAGCAACAGCCTTGCTGAGCGGGGCAGAGGGAGATAAGCCTGGAGGGCCCAGCTAAGGTATAGTGAGAACAGAGCCTGTTTCCAGAACACCGGCCAGGTTTCAGAGGGAAACCCTTGCCATTTGAGCCTCCCTCTTGGTGTAGAAGCAACAGCATTTGGGGCTGGGATGAAGGACTCAGCCTCCTTCCTGCACAGGGTTCAGAGGGCAGCTTTGGACTGAACTGCCAAGAAGGCTCTGTGCTTCAGGACCAGGGTGGCTGCGTTGCTGGGTGTAAGGAAAGCACACCCCCAGGAGCTGTTCTTCCCACTCTAATTTGTATTACATATTAAAAGGACACAGTAGGAGTAAAATTACAGGATAATGGACTTTTACTGGTGGAAAGGACCTCAGAGAGGGCCCAGACCAGTAGTTTCCTAACTGGTGTCCATGGCTGGGCTCCAGGGGCCCAGCCCTCTGCCAGCAGACACATCTGACCCTTAGGATGTTTGTCATTTGACGGGGATCAAGCAGAACAGACAGGTCTGGGGAGTTTGGGCAAAAGGAGGTTTGTGTGGCTGGGCGTGGCCAGGTGGGAGGTGGAGGGGTGACCAGAGGATGGAGCCAGTGTGGACGGGACCTGGCGGCCTCGGAGTCCTCAACTGGGATGTGAAGGAAGGATACTCTGTGATGTTCCTTGTCAGGAATTTAGGCAACAAAATGAGAGAGGGAGAGGGTGAGAGTGAGGAGGAAAGAGAGTGGGAGGGGGCACCTCACAATGGGTCCCGGCACACGCTACTCTAAGAAGCAGCTGGTCTCCACTCAGTCCTCTGGCCGAGGGAGAGGTGGGGCTGAGCTTCTTCTGTGTCCCCCATCTCTCTCAAACTCTCTCCCTCTCTCGAGTAACATTGTAACTTCTCTCCCCTTGGAATGCAGGGCAGGTCCTGTCTTCAAGTTCTCATGTCATCATGGGGCTTGTTGTCCTGGGACCTGAGAAAGAAAATGGAGTTTTCTGTTCATGCCATCACTGCCCAACTGGTTATTTGGGACGCTGATGCGCAGTGCTGAGGAGCCTAGGGAGATGGGGAAGTCTTTTGCAGGTCACTTTTCAGAATCGTTGGAGATGGCTGTGGAAAATTCCTGAGCCCTTTGCATTCCAAGATTCCAGGCGAGGGGTCAGGTCTCCCTCCGACATCTGAAAAACTGCATTTTGAGTAGCCGGTTAAAGGCTCCTCAGGTCTGTGTCCTAATCCCCAGGGCCTGTGAAGAGGTTGCCTTACATGGTAAAGGAACTGGGCAGATGTGATTAAGTTAAGGGTCTTGAGGCGGGGAGATTACCCTGGAATATCCAGGAGGGCCTGATGAAATCAATATAGTCCTCCTAAAGGGGATGCAGGAGGGTCAACATCAAAGAAAAAGGTTATGTGATGAGAAGCAGAGTCTAGTGTGAAGTGACTGCGAGCCAGGGAATGTGGGCGCCTCTGGAAGCAGATGCTCTCCTGGACCCTCCAGAAGGAACAAGCCCTTGGTTTTAGCCCCTTAAGACTCATTTTGAACTACTGGCCTCCAGAACTGTAAAAGGATCAGTTTGGGTTGTATTAAGCTACAAAATTTGTGGTAATTTGCTACAGCAGCCATAAGAAACACACACAGCGCAAGCACTGGGTTCTATCGAAGGGAATTACACAAGCCTTTCCCTCCCCTCAAGGACAGACTCGGGCCTGGTGCAGATGCCCCCATCTTTGCTTTATGCTGGAATCACATGGGGAACTTTTGAAGCCCCAGATTAACTGAGCCACAATCTCTGGCAGTACCAGCACCCAGGCAGCAGCAGCATCACTTTTTTCTTTAAATAGAGAAATAGTCCACATGACAACAAAATGTCCATATCTTAAGTGTTCAGCTCAAAGCATTTTCACAATTGTACACACCCATGTATCCACCACCCAAACAAGATACAGAAAATTCCCATCACAACAGAAAGTGAGATCACCCCTCTGTAGTGAATTCTGACCACCCCCCACGCCGAGGCAACCACTTTCTGACTTTTATCACCATAGTGAGTTTTGCCTGTTCTTGGACTTCATATAAGTGGAATCACACAGTGTGTATTTTTTGGTGGTGTGGCTTCTTTTTTTCAAAACAATGTTTTTGAGATTCATCTATGTGGTTGTACATTCCTTTTTATTGCTAAATAGTATTTGATTATATGAATGTTTGCAATTTATCCATTTTGATGTTGATGGATTTTTGGGTTGTTTACGGTTTGGGGTTATTATGAACAATTACATAGTGATTTTAAAGGATGGTCACAAAATGGTCTCACATCCCCTCCTGCTGGAGCTACTTCGACTAATAAAGACAGTGGAAGTGAGATTGTTCTAGACTGAGTTGTGTTCCCAAATTCATATATTGAAGCCCTAATCTCCCCCCCTCCATGTGACTGTATTTGGAGACAGGGCCTATAGGGAGTAATTAAGGTTAAATGAGGTCATGAGGAGGGACCCTGATCTGATAGGTCTGGTGTTCTTATAAAAAGAGGAAGAGAGACCAGAGTTCTCTCTCTCTGTGTACAGAAGAAAGGCTTCATGAGGACACGGTGAGAAGGTGGCCGTCTGCAAGCCAGGAAGAGAGCCCTCACTGAACACCAGTCTTTGATCTTGGACTTTCCAGCCTTCAGAACTGTGAGAAAATAAATGTCTGTTGTTTAAGCCATCCAGCCTGCAATATTTTGTTCTGGCGGTCTGAGCAAACTATCACAGACATTACGTTACTTCTGAGGCTATAAATGAGAGGCCACACAGCTTTGCAAAGCTGGGATGTTTCTTGGGGAACACTTGCCTCTGAGCCCAGGCTGCCATGGAAGCAGTCTGGCTATGCTGGGCCCACCCTGCCCGAAAGACTACCATGGACAATGGCTGAGCCCAGACTTCAGCCAGCCCTGCCCCAGGGCCAGGAGAGAGCAAGGAGCCATGTGGGTGGCTCTGCCAGGCCTGGCCGTGGGTGGGGGGTGGTGGGGGAGCTGTATCCCTCTCAACTCCTGACCATGGAATCCATGAGCAGGAGCAATGGTGGTTATACGCTGCTGGCTTTGGGGGTGGTTTTTTAGTCACACTGGATTACTGGAACAAGGCTGCTTTGAGCATTCTTGGAAAAGTCTCTTTTGGGAACCTAGTCATTCATTTCTCTCCATTAAGTATGTTGGGGTGGAATTGCTACATTGAAGATTAGATGGGTTTGTGACTTAATATGAATCTGCTAACATTGTCCAATGTTACTGAGCTACTTACACACCCAACAGTGATGCACCAGGTTGCTCCACATCCTTGCTCAACGTTTGGTGCTCTCACTCTGCTGTTAGCCCCCACTCCCACCCGGCTCCAGTGGGTGTGAAAGGACACTCATTGTCCTTTGGTTTTCAGTCCTTTTTTTGCTGATGGTGTTGAGCCCCTTTTCATGTGCTTATTGGCTATTCAAGAGTCTACTTTTGTGAAGCATCTGTTCAAGTCTTTTGTCTATTTTTAAACACTGGATTATTTGTCTTTTTGTTCTTCATTTGTGAGAAGTCCTTATATATTCTGGATGCAAGGCTTTTTTCAGACAAATGACCTGGGGATATTTACACCCCTCCCCCTGGGTCTATGTGACATTATTACTTTTTAATCTCCCTACGATGCCCAGGTGATGCCAAGGTTGAGACCACTCACTTGGTGCTTGTTTCCTTTGTTTTCTGGAGGATGAGATCAGGGTCCATGGGGCAGGGCTTGGAGTCAGAAGCCCTGGTGTTGACGTGGCTTTGACCTCAGCCTGCCTTGTGAACTTCGGCAAATCCTGTTAAATGATAAAATGAGGCACATTAAACATTTCAAGAGTTTATTTGAGTGCATGAGTTGGAATGTGGTTAGGGGCCCTCCACAGCCGGAGTAAGGTCAGGTTTTTATAGAGAAGACGCAGAAACAAAGCGAGGGAATTATTTGCTTGGCTGCAGCTTACGCCGGGGCTCTATTTGGGAGAGTCGAACTGTCTGTGGTTGTTCTGATGCTTCGTCCTCTGGGATTCGATGCCCTGACTCTGGCTTTGGTGTGGGTTTGCTCCTGCGGGCTGCCAAGGCATTGCAGCCATCCAGTCTGTCCTGTCGACCTCTGTGTTTAATTACTTTACCAGTCAATTAATAGTTCTGTATCTCCTCTTCTCACCCCTACAATGGAGTTAATAATAGCACTAGGAAGAGTGTGGCAATAATTAAAGGCAATCGAATGCAGAACCCTTGGTGCTAACTGGCTCTCGGGACAGTGTCAGGGCTTCAGATCAGAATTTCTCATATTTACGCAGAATCTTCTATCTTAGGCAAAATTTCCAGGTCACCAATATTCACCCTGCGTGAAAGCCTGGTGTGGGAGGAGGGGACGGTTATAACGCTTTAGATACATAAGGAAATCCTTGAAAATAGCGTCTCCACTGCGTATTTGGTTTCCAAACACCTGTGTGTCAGACTCTCCAATTGACCGTGGACGGGAAAGGAGGCGGCAGCGGCTGACAGTCACACAGAGTCTGGCTTTGCAGGTTTTTTCTAAATGCAAAATTCCAAGACTGAAGGTGGCACTGTTCATGTCAACGATTCGTAGCGCTGAACCAAGTCACTCTCACGACCAAGGCTTGTGTCTACCCCGCACTGTGTGAGCCTTGACACACAGACGAAGCAGCTTTAGTCAGCGTGCACACTTTAGAGAATGCTCTTTTGTTTTTATGTTAGGTTAACTGACTGCGATACTCTTGTGGAAGGGATGGAAAGGAATGGCATGCTGTCTGCAGCTGCCCACAAGGAGCTGTACTCAGAGGTCATGCAGCTGGTAAAACTCAGACCTGGCACCAGAGCTCAGGTTTTCCAGTTCCAAGCCCAGGGCCTTGCCCCCTTCACCAGGGTTTCCCAAACTCTAAGGTGCGTTGCCTAGAGGTCTGAGAACTGCAGATTCTGGCTCAGGGAGCCTGGGTGGGACCAGGTTCTTTATTTCTGATAAACTAGCAAGTGATGGTGACACTGACCCCCGGACCATATTTGATTGGCAGTCATGACACCACCCTCCGTTCAAGGAGTCAGCATGTCCAGAAGCCATCGTCCCATGCTGCTGCCCTCTAAGCAGCCTCATGGAGGTTGGCTTCCAGCCAGGACGACCATCCAAGGGGTAGGCTCACTAATCACCAAACCACTGTAGTTTTCCCTTAGCTGTGCTCCTCCTTTTCTGGGATGAACTAGGGGAATACAGCAAGAGGACACATCCAGGTAATGAAAAGCTCCTTGTGCCACAAACGTGTCACCCTAAACTTTGCCAAGAGCTCTGCTTGGAGAGGGGGCAGGAGAGGGCCTCACTCCTCACAGGACCTCTGTCTGGGAGGAAGTGGGAAACGGTAGAGAAGATGTGACGTGTGGCCAGAAGTGGATGCAGGTTACCATTCTCATTCTGGAATCTTCCTGCGAATGTGTGAGGATGTATGTTGGTGTCAAAACAGGCAGGAATTAATAAAAAGATGCAAACAAAATAAAAAGGCATAGTTTTCTCTAAAAGCAAAGGACACAGAAACTTTTCCACACCAAGAAGGTGACACAGAGGAGGAAATAACATGGCCTCCGCCCCCTGTACCCCTGGCTGGGCATGTGGGTCCCAGGACTCCTGAATCCTCCCAGGACATGCAGCTGCCACTAAAACTTGCTCATGGAAGAGGGCATATCAGGCACAGGGAGACCGTTTGGACGTCCTGAGGGGCCTATGCCCTCCGAACACTCCTGATGGTCCCTGGAAGCCCAGCGCCCTTCCTGCCTGGCCACTGTCCCACTACCTGGCAGGACCCAGGCCGGATCCAAGGAGTCCCTGATGGCCATCCCACCAACAGGTGCCTGTGTGTGTCCCTGTCCCTTTTTTACTCCCCTTTCTTGGCATTTCACCTTTTTCCTGCTGTTTTCCGTGAGGCTCCTTCTTGAAACCCAGTCTCCCTAAAACTAAGTTCCTCTGCTGAATTTATGATTCCAACACCTGTTCCCCTCAAGACTGAGGAGTTTCAAAAGGGGGGTTGAAACCGAGAGGACCCTGTGGGGCCTCCCCAGTACAAAAGGCTTTCCAAGTCCTCTGTTTCTCACTTGTGGGAAAAAAGCTTCAGCCTCCTAGACCTTCCCTGAGTTCCAAGGGGCAGATTCAGTTACTAATTAGGGAAGTGAAGGGAGGCAGAAACAAAGGAGGAGCACTCACAGACATAGAGCAGGATGGGGCAGGGTCCTGGCTCCCCATCAAGGGATGCATGTAACCATCTGATATAGATCTCTGAGACTTTCTATAGCAACTAAGGCCCCCACCCAGGTGGAGGATGGTCACTTCAAGCCAAGCACAAGCATGTGGACCCTAGACTGGTTGGAACCAGAAGGCTGATGACTGAGATTCCTGGAACATCACTCAATACCTCCCCATCAACCAATCAGAGGAAGGCCACACACCCTGCAGACATCCTCCCCGATTTTGCCTATAAAAACTCTTCCCCAGGGACTTCCCTCTTGGCACAGTGGTTAAGAATCGCCACAGGTTCAAGCCCTGGTCCGGGAAGATCCCACATGCCGCGGAGCAACTAAGCCTGTGCACCACAACTACTGAGCCTGTGCTCTAGAGCCTGTGAGCCACAACTACTGAAGCCCGCGAGCCACAACTACTGAAGCCCGTGTGCCACATCTGCTGAGCCCGCGTGCCTAGAACCTGTGCTCCACAACAAGGGAAGCCACTGCAATGAGAAGCCCACACACTGCAACGAAGAGTAGCCCCCTCTACAATGAAAAGTAGCCCCTGCTCGCTGCAACTAGAGAAAGCCCGCAAGTAGCAGCGAAGACCCAAAGCAGCCAAAAATAAATAAAAAAATAAATAAATAAATAAATAAATAAATAAATAAATAAATAAATAAATTTATTTAAAAAAAAACAAAAATACTCTTCCCCAGAAACCATCAGGGAGTTCAGGTCTTTTGTGCACAAGCTGCCCATTCTCCCTACTTGGCCCTGCAATAAACCTTTCTCTGTTCCAAGCTCCAATGTTCAGTGCATCAGGCACATGGACTCGGGTTCGATAACATTCCTACCCTGGTTTGGTCCAGATCAGAACACAGCTCCCACATCTCCTTCCCAAGACCACATCTCCTGGAATGTTCTACCTACTCTTTTGTACCTGGAAACATCAAGGGGCCAGAGGAGGGCGGGAATTCGAGCAGGCCAGATGGTTCACTGGGAAGCCCCCATTCAGCCTGTGGATGCGCATCCATCCTGGCCCTTCCACATTTCTCATGCCTCCTCTGGGCCTGGGGATGCAGAAGTACAAGCAACTCCCAAGGGGGACCAGGGAGGGTCAAGCTCAGCACAGGCTTTGCAGGCAGAGCCGTACCTGTACCTGGGCTCCTGCTGCCATCAGCCTCTCGTTTCTGTGTCTGTGCCACACATGTGCTCAGAGAGCCAGGACCTGAGCTCATTTAATCCCTCAATTTGGAGAGAGTAAGGAGTCTGGGCCTCTTTCCCTTTGACCCATCTTTAAAGCAGCAAGGACATTGCTTATTCTGTCCCCTGAGGCTTTCCTACATCAAGAAGCTCCTGAATGTGACAAGAATAGCACTGGGCCATCAGAGAATAACTTGCCAGGCAATTATTGTCTTCAGAAAGTGATGTTGCTTTGCAAAATGTTTTAAAATAAACTGCATGTGCACTTCCACTTAGAGAGGAAAAGCTTATCATTTGGTTTCATTTAATAATGATTTACATGATGGTAAAAAAAGCAAGCAAATTCAAATGAAATTACTGATTTTTATGATTATAGATGAGAACTGTAAATGACAGTTTTCTATCTGAGTAAATGCTAATTCTTAGAAAGCTGCATGAAAAACACGTATTAGCCACTGTATATGATGAATGGATATGCTGACATTGCTATTTATAAAGTCCTTGTTGAGCGCAGACCTTCTCAGTGAATTAGCAGATGGACATTGCCTCTGCAGATGCTGGAGGACAACGTCATGGTTCTTCTGCATCTATTCCCGTTGGTCAGGGCTGCACCACCGGGTGACGGATGCTTTCCAGGCAACTAATAGAACTTGCTAGTAATAACTCAGTATCCATTGAATAATCTGCAGTAACAATGAAATCCAATTCAAAAACAAACCTCAGTCTACATAAATGTTTGTGATTCATCCATCATTATATTGATTCTGTTTCTCACATCACATCCACAGTGTTTTTTAATGCGGGAGCCTTATTTATACTACGGCTGGAAGACAGGGGTGAGATGGGAAATTTTATATCCATAGAAGTTTACTTCCAGGTGAGAGGTTTGGAATAAGGAACTCTCACCTAGAAACAATTTTCCCATCTCTGGGAAACAAGAAGCACTGACTGCCAAGGTATTTCATTACTCGCTATACCTAGATCATAGTTTGTCCACCTGGAATGAATGATTAATACATTGGCAGGCACAAATGTATTTGTTCAAATCATAAACAAATGAAAATCAGCTCCATATATTCTTTCATGCTAAAATTTTAAATCATACTCATATCCATGAACAATTTACACTGTTTCTGCCTATAAGACTAACAGAAAGTCCTACATCATACTAAAAATATTCCTGGGATTCTCATAAACTAAATAAGCCCCTAGGGTCTCGGACTGTCTACAACTTGGGATGTAACTTAAGTCCCACCTTCACTTACCTCTGCTCACTCACTCGCTGTAACAGAAGGCCTGGAACAAATTCCAAGTCCAGACCAACAGCCGCCACACACCTCTGGTCTTCTCCAAGTGCTTGTCTCTGCTTCCCACTGACCTCAGGCAGGTGCCGTCTCATGGCACTTGGCTTCTGTCTGTCCCTCTGGCCTCCTGCCCAGGCTCTCAGTTGACAAGGAGGCACGGGATGAGTGGACTCACCCTCAGTGCCCATGTGCTATGTGGGCATTAACTCCCCGTGAGGTGATCTTCTGCCCAGGATGCTGGAGCTGGCGGCTGTTCTGAGGTCTAGTTATTCAGCCACTTGCAGGACTGTCCCAGGGATGGTCACCTGCACTCAGCAGTGCTGACTCCAAGCCTCTGTCTCCAAACCGCTGTCTCCAGCCAGCTCTTCTTCCTTCCGGTTTGGTTCCTCGGCCTTGACCTCTGCTCCCTGCAGCTGCACCCCTGAAAAATGGAGCACTTGACCCTTTGCCCCAGGCTCTGCCTTCTGGGCCTTCCAGGCAAAAATGGATTCCTTTGATTGAGGCTTGGTTTCCCAATTTTCAAAATGGGGTAATACCCCCCCTCAGAGGGTTCTTTGAAGATTCAATACAGGTTATTTAGACAACAGCATTTTGTAATGTGTCATGTTCCTGCTGTACCTGTTCTCCCCTCAGTACAGTTGGGCATATCCCTCCTCCCCATGACGTCCTGAGCACTGCAGTAGAGATCTCCTGTCCACTCGCCTTGACCCCTGTGTTTCTGCAGTTTCTTTGTGTCCTGCTTGGCTGACCTACTTGCTGCGCCCAGACTTGTGCGCCTCACCTGTCGCCACCATCGTGCATCTTTGTTCATGTGGGAAATTCATGATCTCCCAGAAGCCGTCCAAATTCCTGTGCTGCGTTCCATGCCAAGTGATAGGATCTCATTTTATTAAACCACTTATGGGCTGAATTGGGATTTGGTATATCAGAAAATGAGCAAACTGATTCAAAAGCTGTACTTTTATAATTATGCTGGAACTGAAATATTGTATTGTTTACTGTAAATAGCATTTGGTATAAAGTTAATTTGGTTTTTTACCGCATTTAGTGTATATCCATCGGGTTTCTTGGTTGCCACCTTAAACATAAGCAGCACTTATGGAGAGATATTGGGGCTCACAGAACCAACAGGAGGCTAGACGATCCAACCTGGAAAATAGGCGGGACCTGGAGTTTTGGAGGCAACAGAAACTGTAGCAAAGCTGAGGCCATAGGAACGGTTTGGTGCACACAAGGCAGCTGCATGTTACCAAGAAGATGGCATGTGTCAATTGATCAGGATACGTTTCTTGCTTCCTCAATGGTCCTCAGGCCAGTGCTCCCTGGGACAGCTCCTGTCCACGTAGGGACTCGGGGCGTCAGTCCACTCACCTCCTGCAGCTCCCAGGCTGTCTCAGGGAGGCTCAGGGAGAGCTCGAGGGCTGGAAGGACACCTCATTGCCTCAATCTGCAACTGACACGCATCACTTTCTTTCATGACCCATTGGACGTGATAAAGTAAAATACATATTATATGGCAAGACAAGAAAAATTTAAACATAAAAATTTTCTCTGCCTCTTTGTGCCTCCTTCCTCCCCTTTAGTGTGTGTTGTGCACCTGCATTAACCAGACCTCCTTAGGAGATAACATTCCTTCCTAATGCTTTAAGGGATCACAATGACTCACTACTCACTTTGTACGTGCAGAACTGGACTAGGTAAATTGTCAATATGTCATTTGATGTATAACCCTTTGCCTCAAAAACGTGTATAACTGTGCTTTGACTTCTAACGGGCAGAACAGTCCTCGGAGCTTTCTGAAAGACTGTCTCCCAGGTTATAATCCTCAGGTTGGCTGAATAAATTTCTCCATTTCTTTCTTAGATTGACTATTAATGAATTTTTCCTCGACAGACAGAACTGGTCACTGGCTAACTACAAGACTGCCAGGAGGATAGTTTGTCGTCCTATTCCTGAAGTGCTCCTCTGCCACCCCTCCTCCTAGCAAACTTTCCTATTCACTTCATAGTTCAGCCTAAGCATCCTGTCCTTTGTGAAGTTTCCCAGCTACATTGACACAGATGACAGCCACTCTCTCCTCTATGCTCCCAGAAGCCGTGGTTCACAGCCTGTGGTCTTTAACTTGCAACCTAAGTCTCAGTGGGTCAGCCTTTCTTTCAAAGGTAAATGAAATATGGCTCAAACCAAGATCCCTATAGGACGGCTGACACAGCTACCCTGGGCCCCCCCTCAAAAGTCCTACGCTGTTCATTGGGGCTTGACATTCCTCCCAGTCACCTTGTTTCCAAATTCGGCTGCCATGAATCCTCAACCTCCGTCACACCCATGTTCCTTTGCTGTATTGATTAAGTTCCCTAAAATAAATTCACACAAACTATCTAAGTCACTGGCAAAGTTCAGTGAAGGGTTGGGGTTATGGAGGACATATACATCACATAAATATCATTTAAAATTGAATACCAGACATGTTTGTCCTTTGATTTTGTTTAACCTTTGTATAAACAATTTACTCTAAATAGCAACACAGACAAAAAGCTATATAAACACAAAGGAAGTCATGTGGAAATGAGATTGTTTACTCTTTTTATTATATAAAAGTATTAAATGGTTATGATTTTAAAATTCAAAAAACAAAGGGAAAGATAAATACCCCTTTAGCACTTTCTCCCTTCTTCCGTTTCTGCTTTCCAGAAATAACCAGAATTATGTTTTTTAAAATGTATTCTTCCAGAAATTTATTACGCACATACATTTTTTCAAAAATTGGATCCTATTATAGATAAGATTACTTTGTGATTTGCTTTTTTCACTCAACATTATATCTTGGCCCTCTTTTAGGTATAGGTGTATATGCATATATATATATATATATATATATTTAAACTGCTCTAAATGTTTCATTTTATGCATGTACATATGCATTCATTCATTCAATAAACATTTAGTGAGCGTTTATATGTGCCAGGCATTGTGACCAGTCTCCCACTGGTGGACACTTGGGTCCAGTTTGTTGCTTTACACACAGTGCATAATGAGCATCCTGGTGAAGCCGCTGGGTCACAGAGCAGGTGCACTGTGAGCTCTGACTGGATGGACCCTTTGCAATGTCGTCTCGGTCATAGCCTCACCAGCAGCATCCCCACACCCTCTGGAAGTCCTGGGGTATCATCATGCTTTTCCATTTTTCCTTGCGTGATAGGTAACAGTGGCCTTACTGCTTAACTCTGCATTTCTCGCCTTCTAAGTGAGGAAGTACATCTCCCCACATTTGTTGGAGACCTCTTTGTTCTTGTAAGTCTGGAACTCTGTCACCAGACACATTCTCCTGGCCCCCTTGCTCCCCAGTCCCATTGGATTGTTGGCCCCTCTGGCTCCTCTCCAACCTTCTCTTTTTTCTCTAGTCGCTCTACCCTGCCTCAAAATTCCTTTTAAGGGATTCAGGTCAACAATTGTGAAACTGCTACACATATATTGAACAATTTAGTAAATGGAAGATATTTGGTGGGAACCAGGTTCCTCAATGTTGAAATAGGAGGTCACAGATAAGAAAAGGCGTGGAGTGGTACTTCCCTGG
The DNA here is from genome assembly GCF_000442215.2 of Lipotes vexillifer. Taxonomy (NCBI): domain Eukaryota; kingdom Metazoa; phylum Chordata; class Mammalia; order Artiodactyla; family Lipotidae; genus Lipotes; species Lipotes vexillifer. The sequence continues at coordinate 1,704,164 of NW_006787426.1, forward strand.
TGGTCCAGTGGCTAAGACTCTGCGCACGCAATGCAGGGGGCACGGGTTCAATCCCTGGTCAGGGAAACAGATCCCGCATGCTGCAACTGAGTTTGCATGCCACAACTAAAGATCCTGTATGCCACAACGAAGATCCCGCATGCCACAACTAAGACCCAGCACAGCCAAATAAATAAATTAAAAAAAAAAAAAGGCAGAAAGAAAAGGGGGAAGGCTAGAATGATTTTTATGGTAATGAAGTAGAGTTGGAAATGTCAGTATGAACTCCACTATTGCTTAATACAGATACAGATTTTTACATTTTGAAATATTTCTAGATATTAGTAAGCACACGTTTCCTTGCTCTGTCAGCTGAGCAGGACCTGAGGCAGATCTGGGTTTCTAGTATCATCCTCAGAGGACACAGGAGCCAACTGGAAGAGCTTCCAGGGCCAAAGCTGGAACAATTTGGTAGAATGCTAGCAATTCAGCGATCTTTCAATGACAATACTGCGCTCACATGTAAATAAGACAGTATTGACCTGTTGGTGCACAGCTGGAATTACCTGTGTTACTTCCCTGCCCTGAACAGTGGGTTTGCACAGAACAGCCCGACTTTCTTGAGTATTTTTTCAATGCACACTTCTTTACTAAGCTTATTATTATTATTAATATTATTATTATTTGGCTGTGTCGGGTCTTAGTTGCGGCACACGGGATCTTTGTCGTGGCACACAGGCTTCTCTAGTTGTGGTGCATGGGCTCGGTAGTTGCCGCACACAGGCTCTCGAGTTGCTGCACAAGGGCTCTCTAGTCGTGGCATGCAGGCTGTAGAGCACGGCGGCTCAGTAGTTGCAGCACACCGGCTTTGTTGCCCCGCAGCATGCGGGATCAAGTTCCCTGACCAGGGATCTAACTCGCGTCCCCTGCATTGGAAGGCAGATTCTTAACCACTGGACCACCAGGAAAGTCCCCCTTCTTTACTAAGCTTATTGACATCATGTTTTTCATGAGTAGAATTTATTTAAGTATAGCTTTTAAAAATCTGATCCTGAACTGTTTAATGCCAAACTTCATTCCCCTGAATGATGAAAAACAGCCATTAAAACAAAATATTTATGGTTCACAAAAGTGTCCCTTAGGTAAGAATCTTTTTCTTAAGCAGCAAAAATGTGACATTTCACATGCTTACAAGAGCTTTTTGGTAAATACCAGGCTATTTGCTGTTAAAATGTTTAAAAGATTTTCCTAAAAGGGGCAGCTTGATGGTTCAAATGGAGTCTTTTCCTCCTTTCCTAATCAGTGCTTATCCAGTTGGAAAATAATAAAGCTTTATGTATCAAGTGCCCCATAAACGTGATTTGGCGAAGTTGCTTGAGCAATCGGCTACTTGAATGATCTTCGTTGACGATGCAGAGGCCACCGAAGCTGCAGGGAGACTCTGGGTGCCATGAGAGATGTCAGGGAGATGGCATCCCCTGAGACTGAGACCCAAGACCCCCCATCCCTTGACATTCCCCGTCTATGATGACTTTTCTATGACATGTGGTTTATTCTGGCCTCACAAAGCCCTACACTTGTTTGTTTTTGTTTAACTTTTTATTTTTTGCTATTTTGTGTTTTTTGAGCATAGTTTGTGGTTTGGCAGCAAGACTTTTCTTTATGGCTCTTGTTAAAATTTAGTTTGCCACAAAGCTCACAAATGGGCATGAGGGACACATCACCTCTTTCATTAAGGAGTCAGGGTAATCTCAGGAGCTTTTACTAAAAGCCATTAAATTTATAAAAGAATGGTTCTTTACGGTAACATTTTATATTATCATAGATCATTGCCCCTTTCTCTACATTAGTAGTGTGTGTGTATGAATTTCCAAAACCAAAGAGTTAAATTTCTTTATCTAAATTTAACAAACTTTACAAGCATATACTAAACTGAAGGCTATTAAGTTATTCTCAACAGAGGTGGATTAGAAATACCATTGGCTACATTCAGGCTTTCTATCTACACAGAATGACCTGCCTTAATTCAGTAAGATCAACCTTTCCTATGTATCTATATAAAGTAAAATAACTTAAACGACTGGTAGATTCTAAATCTTTAAAAAATTTTTAATTCTAATTTTTGTATTGTATTAAAATGCACATAACAAAGTTTACCACCTTAACCATTTCTAAGTGTGCAGTTCAGTGGTATTCATATTGTTGTGCAGCCATCACTGCCACCCATTCCCATAACTCTTTTTACCTTATAAATCTGAAACTCTATACCTATTAAGCATTAATTCCCCATTCTCTCCTCCCTTCAGCCCCTGGCAACCACTGTAATACCTTCTGTCTTTATGATTTTGACTACTTGAGTATTTCATAAAAGTGGAATCATATAGTGTTTGTCTTTTTTGTGACTGGCTTATTTCACTTAAGTCCTCAAGATTTGTCCATGTTGTAACATATTGCAGAACTTCCTTCCTTTTTAAGATGGAATAATATTCAGTTGTATGAATATTCCACATGTTGTTTATCCATTCATCAGTCAATGGACACTTGGGTTGCATCCATGTTTTAGTATTGTGAAAATGCTGCCATGAACATGGGTGTACAAATGTCTATTCAAGACCCAGCTTTTAATTCTTTTGGTTATGTACCCAGAAGTGGAATTCTATTTTTAAATTTTTGAGGAACCTCCATAGTGTTTTCCACAGTGGCTACACCATTTTACATTCCACCAACAGTGAAAAAGTGTTCGAATTTCTCCACATCCTCACCAACCATTGTTATTTTCTGTTTTGGATAGTAACCTAATTTCTGCCTGGGTACTGACAGAGTTAATTCAAGTTGAGCACGGAAATTTTTTTTTTTTTTTTAATGAGAAAGGTAAGGTTTATGAGACAGCTTGAAATAAAGCCTTCGTACAGCTTAACATAGACTTTAAAAGTAAAGGGAGGGGCTTCTCTGGTGGCGCAGTGGTTGAGCGTCCACCTGCCGATGCAGGGGATACGGGTTTGTGCCACGGTCCGGGAGGATCCCACATGCCGCGGAGCGGTTGGGCCCGTGGGCCATGGCCGCTGGGCCTGCGCGTCTAGAGCCTGTGCTCCGCAATAGGAGAGGCCACAACGGTGAGAGGCTTGCGTACCACACACACAAAAAAAAAGGTAAAGGGAAATACTTTCAGGGCAGGGCAGTAGTCCATATAATGTTCTTCTGAGATATTCTTCTCACTACACTGAAAAATTAATTATGTTTTTCGAGAATCAAATAAAACATTCATAAACTCATGGATTCAGAAGCCACCTTCAGACAACATCACACCTCCCTGTCTCAAACTGTAGTAAAATTACACAGTGATGAAGGTGCTGACTCCAAGATAAAAGTTTTAAGAGTGCAGCACCACAGAAATTCATGCCATATTTGACACTTCTCACTTCTTTTTATCTTAGACCATCACAGTCTAATTATAATTTTATATAATTAATAATTTTAAAAAAATGAGAACAGTAATTATATGTGTATAAGTTATATTTAAGACAACAGAATAGGGCTTCCCTGGTGGCACAGTGGTTGAGAGTCCGCCTGCCGATGCCAGGGACACGGGTTCGTGCCCCGGTCCATGAAGATCCCACATACCATGAAGTGGCTGGGTCCGTGAGCCATGGCCGCAGAGCCTGAGCGTCCGGAGCCTGTGCTCCGCAATGGGAGAGGCCACAACAGTGAGAGGCCCGTGTACTGCAAAAAAAAAAAGCACAAACAAAATTTTAAAATCAAACAATAAACCAGAAAAAATTTAAGCCATGGTGACAGGTAATGGGTTAACTTGAAAATCTCTTACAGATCAATAAGAAAATGTTGACCACAGCAACGGAAAATATGACAGATAATGGGTTAACTTGAAAATCTCTTACAGATCAATAAGAAAATGTTGACCACAGCAACGGGAAATAAGCAAAGGTCATGAACTCAAGGTGCATGCATACACACATACACATGCACACACACAAATATTAGTGCCCATCAATATCTGAGAAAAAGTTCAATCAATAAAATGAAAATTTTAAATGAAGGACTTATTTTCAACCTAACATATTGGCATGGACAAAAAAAATAAGAATGAAAAAACCAGTAAGTTTTTGGGGGATAGATTTAAACAGGGGCTGCCATACACTGTTCATCCAAATACAAGTTAGTTGAAGGCAATACGCAATACACATTAAAATATCCACACAGTCCAGCAATTACACTTCTTGGAATTCAGCTCTAGAAAAAAAATGTGGATGTATTCAGAGATTCAACTACAAGGATGCTTCTAATGCGAAATATTGGAAACAATGGGGAATTTATAAATAAGCTATGCTTGGTTTAACTCATAAAATGAAACATGTGGCAGCCTTTACAAACTAGCTGAATGTTTAGTGGTGTCTCAGGAAACTTTTGGTCTCTCTAAGCAGGTGTAACCAGACGGTGTAAGTGCCCTAAGTCCCTGATGACTAAGGACTGAAAAGAATGCATCTGGGCCACAATGGGGATTCAAAGCCATCCGAGAGGCTGCCTCTCTCTGTGTTTCTGGGGCCACGAGGTCTTCACTTTCCACCGCTCTGTATGGACACTCCTCTCTCCAGACCAGATTCCTCCGTGATGCGCTGGGCTTCTGCCTTCAACTGGTTGCAGCTCCCCAGGGTCTTAGAGCTGTAGGGTCTCCCTCTGTATGACTGGCTTGGTCTCTGGCTGCAATGTCCCATTTCTTGAGAAGGAATGTCTGGCTGGCTTAGGTGAGCTGGTGGCCTGGCTCCCCTGGTGGGCAGTGTGATCTGAGCTGGGGCCAGGGCTGGGGCCAGGGCGGGGGCCAGCCCGACACACACAGGCTTCGGCAACTTAGCTTCCTGCTATTATGAGTCTTGGGCCCTCAGCATCCCTGGGGGACCTCTTTGGGATTCCAGCCATGGTGCCCTCTGCTTTGTGATTTGTGAGGATATGACTATGATGCTTGTTGGGGTTGGTTAACTGAGTTAACTGAGCCGGGGCCAGTCCTCTTCAACCCAGTGACCACAGAGCCCCTGCGGCCTCACCCATCTCTGAGGGGCGACAGCAGGACAGGAGCCAGACTGTGAGGGCATGAGGCTTTCCCTGACTGCTCATCTCCCTCCTTCGCAGAAGCAGGAATTCTCCGCATTCGTACATCGATGGGTTCCTAGAATAACAGAGCTACAAAGGGCAGAGAGGTCATCATGCAAACACCATTTTACATACTGCAGTTGTCCAAACTTGGGACCAGGAACACAAGAGGATTAGATATCTTTTGTAGACGTCTTTCTGTGAGCAGGGACTATGCATTGCTGCACCATGCCAATGTTCCTGGTTTTTCTGTATTTTTACGCCACCTATTGCCTGGGACAAAGGTGTAGCAAACAAGCAGAAACCGCAACTTCACACCTTTTCATATCCCTGACTCTGTGATGCTGGTGTACTGTGAGGATCAGACTCAATCACTTGAAATTTTAAATTTTTGGTTAAAATTTGCATATCTCTACAACAAATTAACTATGTCTAAATCTGTATACTTAAAATACACAAAGTATTGATTAGGTAAAAGAATTATGGACTTCCCTGGTGGCACAGTGGTTAAGAATCCGCCTGCCAATGCAGGGGACACGGGTTCGAGCCCTGGTCTGGGAAGATATCACATGCCGTGGAGCAACTAAGCCCGTGCGCCCCAACTACTGAGCCTTTGCTCTGGAGCCTGGGAGCCACAGCTACTGAGCTCGCGTGCCACAACTACTGAAGCCTGTGTGCCTAGAGCCCCTGCTCTGGAATAAGAGAAGCCACTGCAATGAGAAGCCCTCACAGCGCAACGAAGAGTAACCCCCTGCTCACCACAACTAGAGAAAGCCCATGCACAGCAACAAAGACCCAATGCAGCCAAAAAAAAAAAAATAAATGAATAAATTTATTAAAAAAAAAAAGAATTACTTGCTGTTTGCAATTAATATTAGTGAATAGCAGCTTTCCTGGGGTGGTGAGAAGGCTTTTTAAGTGTACACGACTTTGGCAGCCCTCCTGGCAGGAGGCTGGTGACATCAGAGCAGTGTTTAACTGGGGAATTGAGCAGCTCAGCAGTGCGGGAATTACTTCTGTGATATCATCTATGTTATGCTGCCAGTAAGTGTTCTGAAAATACTCTGCTCCGGAAAAGCTATATCTGAATGAGAGAAGTCAGTTTTCCAAAACGATTCTAATCAACCCCTGCCCCCAAACAACCTAGTCATGTAGACCAGAGATAAATACAACAGGCTGGCTTTGCAAGGGGGCACTACTGAGAATTCAGGGGGAAGGGACTGTCTGCTGGTAATGACCTTCAAACACAGACACAAATGGATGTCATTAGATGGATGGCCCATTAACTGTGAACCCAGAAGTTTCTATCTTCTCTCTCTCTCTTTCTTCCTCCCTCCCTCCCTTCCTTCCTTTTCCCTCTCTCTCTCTTCCTCTCTTTCCCCCCACTTCTTTCCTCTCCTTCCTGTCTCCCTCCCTCCCTTTCTTCTTTTCTTTCTTCCCTGGAAGAGAATCAAAAAGGCAGAACTACTTATGTAAATTTTTCATTTGAAAGCTAATGCAACATCCTAGAGAATGCAGGATGGTTAAAGACTAAAAGTTTCACCAAGTTTAAAATCTATGCAACGAAGAAACAACTATTCACTCTCACAATACAAGGAAAGTTCTTACCAGCCCATAAAAGATTAAAAATTAGTTTAAAAAAATTCCCCAAACTCCCGCAGTCTTTTAAGCCACATATTTTTGTTAATTAAACCCTTACTTTTGCTTTAAAATAATCCCCAGAATATTAAAAGGAGAGTTGATACAGCATTTTTCACAACTCCAGACTCCAAATCTTTGTATTAAAAAGGTTATTACTTGTTTCCTGGAACTGTTTTTTTTGTTTTGTTTTTTTTTTTTAAAGTCATTCCTATCTATTTTGGCAGGCTCTGTGAAAACATTAGCCTTCCTTGCAATGACACTTTAACAAAAGTTAGTCTGGAAGCCTAGCTAAAGAGAGTAAGGGATCCAATAGCCTATGAAGCAGACTTGTAGCTGGAAGAGGAATACTAAAAAATCAGCATGAGAAGTTATCTTTAGTTGATAAGAACTATGTGTCCCCATACTTGCCTCCCTTCCTTTATAAGCTATTCCTGTACATTTTCCAACAATCTGGCTAAACAGAGCACGGGGGTGCCCCTGACTGGAGGGCATGAGACTTTCCACATTTGCTTGGCTGGTATTAGACTCACCACTGACAGTGGCAATAAAAATAATCCTCCCTCTCAGTGAATATACTGCAAAAGCCATCATTCAGTTACTGCTGTGGGTGGTTGTCTGGGCTCTGCCTTTAGATGGGGGATCTGGAGCCAGAAGCTCCCTGCATCCTGCATTTCTCAACATCTTCTGCCTCCCCCTGTGTCCGGGCCACCTGGGTGGGCACACTAGTCCCAGGCCAGGTTGCTCAGAACCTCACAGCCCAGCCCTGTCCTTCAGGGCACACATGGACACTCTGCTCTAGTCCCAACGAGCTGGTGGGGGTAGAGGGGAGGAAGGAGGGATCCAGGACTCTGTTGGTGGGGAAATTCGGGGGGGGGGGGCGGCAAGGGGACCACAACCCCTTGCTGGTACAATGCTTCTTTCCCAGAGAGGCTCGAGAGATGGGGTCCACAGCGGTGCTAACACACAGGTTTGGGCGACTCTCCATCACTTTGGTCCATGTGTGCAGCTCCACGTGGCCTATCTGGGTTGGATGCTGCTTTGGCCACAGCCCCTGAGGGCAGAGGGCTGACACCCAAAGTGGCCACAACACACCTACCTCTGGGGGCCTGCGTGACCTCTGCTCTCTAACCCAGGCAGGACCTCCACTGATGGCCTCTTGCCTCTGATCACTGTGATGATGTCTTGCTTTACCTGGTCAGTCTCAAGTCCTTTGGGAGGAACCTCTCCTTATCAACACCAAGCCCCCCCAGCTGGTGGTAGGTGGGGAAGCCAGGGTGGAGTCGATCCTGGAGGGGATCACATTCTAAGAGTGTGGTGATTATAGCTTAAAGAGGACAAGAAAAGACATGGTTGGGAGGTTGTTCTACTTTGTGCCATAAGATTCCAAACAGTACATTCACCCCCAGAAAACGAACTTTCGCCTGCATCCTCCTGCTCACTCTGGGTAACCGTGGTGGGGGGCACGGCAGCGGAGCGCAGGGGCCCCATGGAAGCCAGGGCACAGACCCCTGTGCGTGGACCCCATGCTGCAGCCCCTGAGGCGATGGTGCACAGCGGCAGGACGGTCCCCACTGGGCAGCACTGACAGGTGCCAGGGCCACGCACTGCAAGCGGCCACCACGTGGCTGCTTTCTCTCAAATGGAAGCCAGGACACCACAGAGAACTTTCACAGGCCCCGATGGACAGCAAACAGGTGTGGATGTGTCTCTTCTCTGGCCGCTATTTTAAATCTTTATCAATAAATCCATTTACAACACACAGACCTATGAATTTTGTAATACATTCATTTTTTGGAAAAGATGTATTTATCATTTATTTATTTATTTATGGCTGTATTGGTCTTAGTTGCCGCAGGCGGGATCTTTCGTTATGCACCGGCTGGCTTCTCTCTAGCTGTGGCGCATGGTCTCTGTAGTTTGCAGCATGTGGGCTCTAGTTGAGGCGAAGAGCTCAGTAGTTGTGGCCCACGGGCTAAGTTGCCCCGCAGCATGTGGGATCTTAGTTTGTTGACCAGGGATGGAACCTGCGTCCCCTGCATTGGAAGGCAGATTCTTTACCACTGGACCACCAGGGAAGACCCCTGTAATATATTCTTAAAACGAGCTGTGCATACATTTGTTTTAAGACAAGTTGTATCCATTTGTCTAGGGCACCGCACATCCTGGATTTTCACGGCCAATTCGTATTTCCAGGCTCCCGGGCTTTGGTCACACAGGGGAAGGGAATTAGGACGGCGTCTCTAGAGGGAACTGTGGCAACATGCATTATTTTACTGTTATTTATAATAGTGAAAAGTTGGAAACAACCTAAATGCCCAACAGTAGAGGACTGATTCAACAAATTGTAGTGAGACATTTCAATGGAACTATGAAAATTAAACTGAAGCCTGAAGGTCAGCTGTTGTATTTCTAAATTTAAATTAAGGGAATTTACTTTCTTTTCATGAGACTCAGCATAAGGCAATGTGATTTCCAGTAGGCAGTCGTGTGAAAGTTTCCTTCTGGCGTCTGCAGGCGTCCACCCTGCCATCTGCCCACAGAGATGCCCGCTCAGGGCCGCATCCCTGCGATTGCATGGGAACGACGGAAGGAGAAGCGTTCTCAGAGCTGGGCCGGTGCTGGTGGCAGTGGGAGGATGGAGTCCTGCAGCCGCATCCCAGAGGAGCTGCCACCAGGAAGAGGCGAGACCAGCAGGAAATTGTAACAGGTGCCAGGCGGCATCGCTGGGGCCGCTCACAGCACAGGAGGGATGTACCACTCACTCTGAAAGCACAGGACCGACTTTCCAGAGAAATGAGGAGACCTGAAAGTGAGGGAGCAGCAGGTGATGGGACGACGGAGCTCATGGGGCTCTGGTCTCAGCGTGATTCAGATGGTGAAGGCCTCTGGATACCACACTGCGGCCTATGCACCCCACCCCACTCCCTGCTGAGCCAACGGCTGACATCCTCCAAGAAGAACACTGCTCCGGTTTCCATTCTTAAAAATTATTTAAGTGGGGGCTTCCCTGGTGGCACAGTGGTTGAGAGTCCGCCTGCCGATGCAGGGGACGCGGGTTCGTGCCCTGGTCTGGGAAGATCCCACATGCCGCAGAGCGGCTGGGCCCGTGAGCCATGGCCACTGAGCCTGCGCGTCCGGAGCCTGTGCTCCGCAACGGGAGAGGCCACGACATTGAAAGTCCCGCGTACCGCAAAAAAAAAAAAAAAAATTATTTAAGGGGACTTCCCTGGTGGTCCAGTGGGTAATACTCCCCTCTTCCAATGCAGGGGGCCAGTTTGATCCCTGGTCGGGGAGCTAGATCCCGCATGCCGCATGTTGAAACAAAGATCCCCTGTGCCACAGCTAAGACCTGGCAGCCTAAATAAATAAATAAATATTAAAAAAAATTATTTAACAACAAGGTCCTACTGTATAGCACAGGGAACTATATTCAATATCCTGTGATAAACCATAACAGAAAAGAAATGAAAAAGAATGTATAACTGAATCATTTTGCTGTACAGCAGTAATTGACATAGCATTGCAATCCAAATATGTCAATAAAAAAACATAAAAATAAATAAAAATTTAAATTTTTTTCTTTTTTTGCGGTACGCGGGCCTCTCACTGTCATGGCCTCTCCCGTTGCGGAGCACAGGCTCCGGACACGCAGGCTCAGCGGCCATGGCTCACGGACCCAGCCGCTCCGCAGCATGTGGGATCTTCCCGGACTGGGGCACGAACCCGTGTCCCCTGCATCGGCAGGCGGACTCTCAACCACTGCGCCACCAGGGAAGCCCTAAAAATTATTTATTAATCTTTATAATTTGTTTATTTATAAAAATAATTTAAGGTATGGGGATTTCGTCCAGGGTGATGAAAAAGTCTAGAAATGGTGGTGGTGACAGACGTGGTGAATGTACTTTACATCACTGAATTATACACATTAAAAAGGTAAATTTTGTGTTGTATTTTACCACATTAAAAAAGATACCAAAAACGAAACAAAACAACACAATAATAAGACAAATATCCATGTAGCTACCACCTGGAATGAACAAATATGAACATCATGTCATATTTTACTTAATATAAGTTTTAAAAATAAAATATTAGCAATTTAAAAAGTGATACAGAAGTCTTAATTTCAAGTGGGGCCTCAAGAAAATACATATGTGTATTTTCCAAAGTCAGCCATCTATGCCAATGAGGAGGATCCACAAAGAGGATCAAAAGTAGATTCACTTGGGATGAGCAGCTCCAATAGTGAACCAGTGCAGATGCCGAGAAGATCACGATCCCCGAGGACTACACTATGACAGGAAGTCAAAGTCCTGGGAAAGATAGTGAGAGCTCGCTTCTGACCCCCTTTATTATTTATTTATTTATTTATTCTTTTGTGGTACGCGGGCCTCTCACTGTCGTGGCCTCTCCCGTTGCGGAGCACAGGCTCCGGACGCGCAGGCTCAGTGGCCATGGCTCACGGGCCCAGCCACTCCGCGGCATGTGGGATCTTCCTGGACTGGGGCACGAACCCATATCCCCCGCATCAGCAGGTGGACTCTCAACCACTGCGCCACCAGGGAAGCCCTGACCCCCTTTATTGATGGATGTTGAGGAGAACAGCTACGTAATAAGTGCTGGAAACAACTGATTGCTCAGTTAGCACTGCGTTGGGCCAGGCACCTATGATTGGGTTACTACTTAGTTCAGTTTACACGCATCTACCCTTACCTTCCACGATCCTTCTGGCTTTTGATGAAGACAACCATCCTCCATCCTGACGTCCATTCTGGTTGTTACTCTCAGCAATTTCTCCTAGGATTGCTCCTAACTTTTATCTTGATGGGTTGGGGGCAGTTTCAGTGACTTCTCCCCATGGCTTATTCTACATGTCAGGAAATCCTTGTAAGGATTCTGCAAACTACTATGTATCATCCCAACTATACATGTGGAACTGGGAAATAACCCCAGGCAGGTGCCCAGTGGACCCAGTGGACCCACTGCAGGGTGTTCTTGGATTGGAACTCCAATCCTCACCTGCCTTCATAAGCCCAACTCTAACTGCAGGAACATAACAGTATTTCAGTTCAACCCAGATTCTCTACCCATTTGCTTGGGCACCATTATCCTGACATGTGGCTGTAGGTTTCTTTGGGGAAGGGGTGGGTCATGTTTACCATTTTTACCATTGTAGTGGTGTTGCAGCGTCCTTCATCAAGGGGAAGCCTTGGCAGCCTTCCCTTCAATCATTGTGCTTTCAGGTCTGTGATTTGATTTGGCTTTGGACAGTGAATGAGAGATTGTGATTTTCCATTGCTGTGGCTAATTTCAAACTTCAGTTTTCCAACACTTGGACCCTAGTTGGCCAGCTGCTCTCTCACCCCCAGAGCAGAGCCCCTGGATCCATTGGTCACCAGGGCACAACTTCACAGGTCCAGAAACTTTTACTCTGGCCATTTCATCTGGTGCATCTCTCCCTCCACCGCTATTCCAGGACCCCGGCAGCCCTGTCGGCAGCACATTCCACTGGTCAGCTCTGGCCCACAAAGGACGTGTCCCGCCAGCCTCTCAGAGATGACCGTGCCTCCCTCACCAGTGCACTACTTGTGCTTTAGGAAGGGAACTCCTCTCAAGTCTCCCAAGGAACACAGCCAGGCGGTGGGGTCTCTGCTCCCACAGAGTGGAGCCATTCTAACATCCAAGCTTCCTGAGGTTTTCTAGTACTCTGCCAAGGAAGTTCAAACTTCACCTCATTCACTGTGGATCATCATCCTGTCTGCGCTTCGAGAGGCTATTCTAGCAGTGATTTAGGAGTGGATGCAGGTGTCATCACAAGGACTCCCAAATCACCAAAGTGTTCCTGTATCAATAAATTGTCCTCATCCTCATACTTCCCTCCTTCTCCATTCAACACCTTAAAATTTACAATTGCCCATTTTCTTCTCCTTTCTATTGGTGCAGGTGAGCCAGGCCTTTCAATTCTTTTGATTGTATAAGCTTTCTTCCTGAAGTATGAACTGTTTTTCCCAACTCAAGCTGCACTGAGAGTGGACCCTGATTATCAGTTAAGAGGCAACACATGGTGCAGGGTAAATCTGGAGTAGAAGCACCATTTTGGGACACCTCTTCAGGCAAATCTAGCCAGAATGGGGGGTGTGCCTGGAGGGTCCAAAAGATCTGGAGTTGCAAGATTCTCAGGGTCATGTACCCAAATATTTCTTGTGTCTCTGATTTTGATGAGAACTTTTATGGCCATGCATTTATTCCCCTTTGCATCTCTGTTTTCATTACAACAGGTTTGGTGCCTGATTTTCATCCAGCACACTCTTGGGACTAAGGAGCTGTCTCCTTGAACATGGCCATAGGGACTCCGCTGCCTCCATGACTTGACTCGAGTTGATAGATGGCGATCAAAACCTGTCTTTTACTTTGGTCAAGTCTTCCAAAGCATTTGACAAAGTCCAGCCACCTCCAGTATCTTTATCCATTTAGGTGCTAGAACCACCATGCATGTTTCATCCCCCCAGCTGCACCTCATCCCAAGCACCGCAGGTGAGATGCTTAGCAATTGTGATGTTACCGCCAGCCACTCACCTCCAGCAATGTGTTCCGGATTGCTGTGTGCCACGGCTCCAAAATCCCATCCGGAAAGCCTGTTTCTAGGACCACTTCTGAGACTAAATATCTTAGCTGGAATCCCTGAAAGCAGAGTCTGAGACAAAGGCTCATGTGAAGGAATCTGGGAAAGTGCTTCTAGAGGGCAATGGTATAGGATGGGGGTGTGGAACAGGTAAGGAGACAACGCTGATGGGAGGATGCCTTATCATGTTGGCCACCACTAGGGACAAATGGTGCTCATCCCCACTGGGGCCCCACAAGAAACCTTAAGAAATGTATCTCAGGACCGTGTGCCTGGGGGTGAAAGAAGAAATCATCACTGGTCAAGGGTGACTCCACCTGTGCTAACTTCCCTGAGCTTCTGAGTTAGCCGTGTTTGGGGGAATAGTGGGTTCTTTAGGGTGTGCCATGCGTCAGCATCAGAGAAACCCCAGGGCAAGAAGGGAGAGGTGCTAAAAGACAGAATTCATACTACTATGACGCTGAGTGCACCTGATTAAGATCTGGGGATTTGAATGTGTTTTCCATAGCAAAAACATACTTCATAAACAATTTTTAATAAAAAAATATTAATTAAAACTGTGTAGAGCCTCTGTTCCATCTGGCAGAAAAAGCTTTTTGCAACAACAATTCCTTTGTGTTTTTATATTAACTTAGTTCTAATTCAAGTGTAAATTGCAGCCCAATTTACACACAAGCATAAAATAATAGGAAGTGGGGAGCAGCTGTAGATAAACAAAAAGCAAAAGGAAAAAAATGCAGTGCATTCAAATATGCTAAGTTTCTTAAGAATAATGATAATTGGGCTTCCCTGGTGGCGCAGTGCTTGCGGGTCCGCCTGCCGATGCAGGAGACGCGGGTTCGTGCCCCGTTTCGGGAGGATCCCGCGTGCCGCGGAGCGGCTGGGCCCGTGGGCCATGGCCGCTGAGCCTGCGCGTCCGGAGCCTGTGCTCCGCAAATGGGAGAGGCCACAGCGGTGAGAGGCCCGCATAACGCAAGAAAAAAGAAAAAAAAAAAAAAGAAGCTCTCTATGGGACTTCCCTGGTGGCGCAGTGGTTAAGAATCCGCCTGCTAATGCAGGGGGCAAGGGTTCAAGCCCTGCTCCGGGAAGATCCCACATGTCATGGAGCAACTAAGCCCGTGCACCACAACTACCGAGCCTGTGCTCTAGAGTCCGTGAGCCACAACTACTGAAGTTGTGTGCCACAACTACTGAAGCCCGCATGGCTAGAGCCCACACGCCGCAACAAGGGATGCCACCGCAATGAGAAGCCAACGCACCACGACAAAGAGTAGCCCCCGCTCGCCCCAACTGGAGTAGATGTCTACCTGTAGTATACATTGGTTTTCTTCCTTCATAAAGCAATTTAGTATTGCATTTCAAAAGCTACAAAAATATCTTTAGTAGATTCTCTAAGTGCCCTGCCCCTATCCCCTCAACAGCCACCTGTACTCTTAGAGGTTATTTTCTGCTTAAAGATGTTCTGGCCATGGGAACTGTCCATTTGGGCTGCTATAATCAAAATCCCATAGATGTGCTGGCTCAAGCATTTATTTCTCACAGTTCTGGAGGCTGGGAAGTCCAAGATCAAATGCCAGCAGATGTAGTGTCTAATGAGAGCCAGCTTCCCGGCTCATAGATAGCCGTCTTTTGTCTTTTCGCCTTTTCCCCCTGTGCAGCAGTAAAGAAGCGACAGAACTCGCTGAGGTTTCTTTTAATGAGGCTCCACCGTTGTGACGAAATTGCTTCCCAAAGGTCCCACCTCCATTTCAACATGTGAATCAGGGGCAGAAGTAGACACACATCCACAGCAGGAACACGCTCAGCTTACACCAGGGCAAGCTGGAATGCCAGAGCACCAAGAGCTTCTAGAAGCTTTTTTCAAACCATGACAAGTGGGGAGTTGGTGGTAACACCCCAGCTTCCTTGCCTTTCGTTTTGGATAGCTCAGCAGTAGTTCTGGACTTCCTCTTGGAGCTCTCCAGGGGAACCAGGTCCAGTTGCCTACAGTGGTAACGGGTTGTTAAACCCTTTACGGCTTCCTTCCTTCCTGTCCCTGCCTCCCTTCC
>NW_006787426.1:1719566-1723668 GCF_000442215.2 Lipotes vexillifer
ACCAGGGTTTCCTGGCATCACCTCCCACATAACGTACTTGCACTCAAATCTCCTTCTCAGGGCTTGCTTCTGGGAAAATCTAAATGCAGATAACAGTGATACCTTTTTGCCCAATAATCCCACTTCTGGGTATTTATCCAAAGGAAATAATCCTTAAAAAGGAGGGAGGAGGGGCTTCCCTGGTGGCGCAGTGGTTGGGAGTCCGCCTGCCGATGCAGGGGACACGGGTTCATGCCCTGGTCTGGGAAGATCCCACATGCTGCGGAGCGGCTGGGCCCGTGAGCCATGGCCGCTGAGCCTGCGTGTCCAGAGCCTGTGCTCCGCAACGGGAGAGGCCACAACAGTGAGAGGCCCGCGTACTGCAAAAAAAAAAAAAAAAAGGAGGGAGGAGTTATATCCAAAAAGGATATTGCAGCATTTTAAAAATAATTAATTAATTAATTAATTTATGCCTGTGTTGGGTCTTCGTTTCTGTGCGAGGGCCTTCTCTAGTTGTGGCAAGCAGGGGCCACTCTTCATCGCCGTGTGCAGGTCTCTCACTACCGTGGCCTCTCTTGCTGCGGAGCACAGGCTCCAGACACGCAGCCTCAGTAATTGTGGCTCACAGGCCCAGTTGCTCTGCGGCATGTGGGATCTTCCCAGACCAGGGCTTGAAACCATGTCCCCTGCATTGGCAGGCAGATTCTCAACCACTGCGCCACCAGGGAAGCCTTGCAGCATTTTCATATGGCAGGAAAATTGGAAACAATCTAAATGTCCAACAGAGATCCATTCAGTCACATTTGTTTTTCGTCTACTGTATTCCAGGCACTATGCTGGACTTGGGATTCCCAAATGGAACATCATACAGTTAGATGGGACAGGAGACAAGGCAGGAAGATGAAACCTCAACTAAGGGAGCAGCAGGGGGGACAGAGTGGAGCAGAGAGAGAGAGAGTCCTTAGAAGGAAGAATCAACAGAACCAAGTGACCTGTTAGACACAGAAGAGAAAGGATGGGGAGACGGTGAGGATATCGTCCAGGTTTGTGGCTTGGGTAAATGGGTGATGGGAGAGAGAATGCAGAAAAAGAAGCAGGTCTCAACAATAAGGTCTTGAATCCAGATTTGAATAAGTTGAGTTTGAGAAGATTTACTAGATTGCTTCAACATTATTTAACGTCTGTGGACCCTCATGCCACTTGACTCTACAAGCCAGTCTCCTGGACTCCTGTCTGCATGAACTTTCATTCAAAAGAAACAAAAATCCAACTACACAAGCTTTGAAGAATACTTTAGATCTTTCTTATCAGTTTTCTTCAAGTCTTGTTCCAGGAGTTTTCACAGGATATACCCCAGAAACATCCCAGAAATCCTCTGTAGACATTGCTCCTTCTTCTCAAATTTCCTGTGGTCATAAAAATACCTCCTCATTGTCTCCGAAGCAGTAATTCTCCCACCACCGTGCTTCTCTCTCCGTTCATTTACTCCTCTGCTCTCTGCCCCTCCCATGTGTCTCACAACTGAAAGATACCATCAGGAGCACCAACCCCTGGGGGCCATGCTGAGCCTCTCTAGGGAGACTGGAGGATCCAGGGCAACCCATCTCCCCCATGGAATGAGGTAGACGGTGCCACGTGGGGAATGTAGTTCATCTCTGGTCATTTCATGGCTCGCAGTCAATGCAGATGCTGCTGGGGTGAGAACCACTGCCTTAGAATCCTAGCTGCTTGCAGCAAACTAGGACAAACCGTTAGAGGGCCAGCGCTGCTCCCCCAACTGGGGGTTGACAAATGAGTTCCTGAAGGATGGTGTGCATCTGGTGACAAGAACTGTTGCTTTGAGATCAAGATTTGATGAGGTGATTGATGCTAAGAATCATGGGGTATCCCAGGAGATACCATGCCTTTAATCTAAATAATCAGTTTCAAGGACAGAACTTCAGAAACCAGGACAATTAGATTGTGGGGCACTTCTGGAGGGAGATCTTATATATTCCTCAATTACACTCTGTAAGTAGAAAGGCTGATTGGCTGCTTAATTTTCTTTATTACAGTTTCTTCTTGCTCCCACAGCTTACTTGTTTTTTCTGATCAGTGTTTTCATTATTTTATGTAAGGACACTTTTTTTTCCCCAAGTATTTTAAACCTCTCATGTAGCTCTGTTCCACAGAACTTCGATGATTTGTATGCTCTGCAATACTTTAGCCACTAGCTCATGTGGCTATTGAGCATTTGAAATGTGGCTAATTCAACTGAGGAACTGAATTCTCAATTTCTGTTAAAGAAAAAAATTATTCCTGACACTTATAGAAGATGATGAGGTAACGAAGACTTTATTCAAGGTGTGTGTGGGGAGACTACTGTGACAGGTATAGGGACAATGGCAATGGGTCTTGTAGTGGGGGAGAGATTGGGCTCAACTCCAAATTCAGAATGGGAAGTGGGAATTTATAGCCAAGCTGGGGGAAGGGGGGGTCAGTGGATGGAAAATTACTAAGAGGTGTTAAAAAATGAAATTCAACTGAGTAAAATTTAAAGATCTTATTGGCTTTATTAAACGATTCATGTATTAGGCAGATGGACAGGAGCTCCAAGAACCTACACAAAACTAAAGACTTACAGGCAGTAGGGAGTTGGAACAAGGGAGTTATCCCAGGCAGAGAAGTGAACTGGTTACTGCAGGGTCGAGGGCAGGGGTCTATCAGGCAGATCATCTAACCAGTGGCGATTAGTGATTCTTGATTTACTCCTTTAAGTTCCATTTCTGTGAGAGCTGAAACTACCATCAAGTTTAGGTTTGGTGACACGGGGCTTCCCAAGCAACTTCATTTTGGGCCTGTAGCCTTTTTTTTTGTTTTTGTTTTATTTGCGATACGCGGGCCTCTCACTGCTGTGGCCTCTCCCGCCGCGGAGCACAGGCTCCGGACGCGCAGGCCCAGCGGCCACGGCTCAGGGGCCCAGCCGCTCCGCAGCACGTGGGATCCTCCCAGACCAGGGCACGAACCCGCGTCCCCTGCATCGGCAGGCGGACTCTCAACCACTGCGCCACCAGGGAAGCCCTATAGTCTTGTTTTTAACAGAGGAAGCACAGGGGGGTTCTGGGTAAGCCTAATAGGATTCTAGCTGAAGGCAGGCCATGGATATCAGATGTCACCCCGGGGGACGGCAGAAGATGCAGAACCTGGTTAAATATCAAGAGTGATCAGGGACTTCCCTGGTGGTCCAGGGGTTAAGACTCCATGCTTTCACTACAGGGCGTGCAGGTTCGATTCCTTGTCCAGGGAAGTTCTGCATGCCGTGAGGTGTGGCAAAAAAAAGAAAAAAAAAAAATTAAGAGTAACCAGATACTGAGAATGGGGGATTCTGGTTAACTGACTTACCAGGATTCTTGCTAAAATTCGACAATGCAGAGAGAAACAGGGCAGCCCAAAAGTTGAGACTTAGTTGAAAAAGAGCTCAGAGGATCCTGAGTAGAGTTTGGTCAAGGAGGGAATCTTTGTCATTTCATTTAATTTTAAGTAAAATTTAAATTTCAGTGTTGGACAGCACACTAACGTTTTTCTAACCCTTCACATTTCTTACTGAAGATTATAAGGTGTCCTAAGCACATGAGTTTCCCTATGTGAAGCGAGATGATTTCCATAATCAGCACGTTTGTTTGGTAACAGACAATTTGCTCTTTTTACAGGTAACACTAACTTTTAAGTTGTGTAACGTTTACTTAACAAGCTGTAGACTCCAACCTCCAGGCGAGGTTGCTTCTCCTTTTGCTGCAGCGGTTTATTTGGCACAAAACCCGCGGGCGCCCAGGAGCGGGCATCAGTCCTGGTTTACATTTTGCGAGAGGAGAAAGTGGGGCACAGGCCGTTAAACTGACCTAGAGAAGGTTCAAAATAAAAATCAAACCCCCAGGCACTCAACCGGTTTCTCTCCCCGGAGCCCTGCCTCTGGCGCCGCCAAACCCCGCCCCCTCCACCTGGGCACCTCCTGGACCACGACTTCCCCGCCGCCCCGCCCCGCGCGGCGCAGCCGGCGCGCTGACGTCACGAACCAGGTACTTTCCCTGCGGCCGGGGCGGCGTGGGGGCGTGGCGGGCGTGGAGCACGCATGCGCGGCAGCGGC
>NW_006787426.1:1723850-1728378 GCF_000442215.2 Lipotes vexillifer
CCGCCATCGAGCGGGAGTTTGATGAGTTGGACGCTCAGAATCGCTGGCAGCAGCTGTACCTGGTGAGTGGCGGGCTCGCGCAGCCGCCGCCGCCCCCTCCGAGGACCTGGCTTGCGCACGCCGGCGCCCACCGGCACTCGCCGCCTCCGCCGCCTCCCGCTGGGGCGGAAGTGGCGGCGCGCGGGCCGCCTCAGGGCGCGCGTGCGCCGCCCGGGCCTCAGCGCTCGGGCGCTCGGGGTTGGGGCGGCCGCGTGCGCGCAGGCGCAGTGGGCTCCGGGGGGCGGTGCTGGGGGGCGGGCGTGGGCGTGGACGCGACGGTGCAGGGGGCGGCTGGCTGGTCAGGGGGTCTGGGGGCCGGGGAGGGTCTACGAGCCGCGGTGGGGCGGCCGGACAGTCGCGGCCCGAGCGTCCCCGGCACGCCGTCGCCCCCTCAGACCTTTCTGGAGCTTTCAGAGCTCGGTGAGTCAGGGTAGGCGCCGAGGGGTCGTCCGCGCCCCGGGGCCCGGCCTGAGGGGCTCGGGTCTCCGGGCGTCGTGGGGCAGCTCCCCGAACGCGGGCGCCCGGCGTGATTTCTGGTCACCTCGTGTAGACGCGCCCTGGGTCGGTCTCCTGGGTCAACCACGGAGCCTTTCGATCGAACAGAACTTAATTTTGTCTCTTTTAAAGTGACCTAGTTGTCTGCTTCCTGCTGCTAATTATTGCATGTTATTTCCAGGATTGCAGTGAGTGGTTGTGAGCTAAATGCTTCTCTCGCTGTCAGGTTGCTCTGTGTACAGTAAAACGACAAAAAAAGGGCTTTCCTGTAAATCTAGATGCTCCCGGGCTTTTCTCCTTCCCGTTTAATTAGATGACAGTTCCTCTTGTCATTATGTTCGTAATGTAACGTTTTCTTCTTGAGCACATTAGCAGGACGTGTAATAAATACCCTGATTCACGTGGGTCAGAGTGTGTTAGAATAGGGTGCTAACTTCAGAGAGTGCTGGTAAGGACTTTCCCAATTACAGAAAGTTTTAAATGCAAATTCTCGTAGGAAGCTCTATGTGAGAGCCTGCCAGCTGTGTCTTCTCCAGTTGCATTTGTTTTAGGAGAGGCTGCTGTCCCCAGGTTGCGAGTGGTTTATCAAAATACAGGTTTGAGACGAGATGATGCATGCTACAGCTTAATTCAGCTTGACATTTTGATTAAGTAGCTTGACTTTTGTTGTTATGATTAATATCCATGAATATTCAGTGAAAGGTGTAATCCATCTCACCAGAAAAATGCATTTATATCCACTGAAAATTGCATTCAGTTTCATAGAGTTCAGGAAATCCTTCCATGGGCTTCTGCCTAGGAATCCTTTAGTGGATTGGTCAAAGCTCTTATTATTATTATTTTTCCTAGTGGAAGAACAAGAGCATTTGTTTGATCAGTACAAATCATGCAATATACACTGGTGTTTTGTTTAAAGTTGGTCACAAACCAGGAAAAATGGAAAGCAAGTCCAGAAAGAGTTTTGACTCTGAGTGTTTTCCTTTGACTCTAAACATCCACTCAGCCATTCTACAGATTGTGCTGTGCACCCTGCCCTGAGCCTTGGGGATTCAGCAGAGAGCCGCTGACCAGGTTCCTGCTCCTGAGGCACTCACTTTCTGGGACTTGGTCTCTTGAAGGCCTCATCACAATTCCATATTTTCGTTTACTCACTTGTAACACCTTATCATGTGCCAATGTTAGACCGAGTCCCTGCTCTCCAGGATCCAGCCAAGTGGGGAGTGGTAACTAGGGAAGCAGATGAAAACATGAGAGTAAGAACGCAGAAGCTCGTGTTAAGCACAGGGTGCTGTGCATCCCCCATAGGATGCATCTGGGAGTCCTGGCACAGCTTCCTGGAGGAGGTAGGGCCTTGCCTGAGTCTTGAAGAACAAGTCGGCCAAGGGAGGAGAATGAGGGAGGGAGAGAATTAGTGTTCAGAGGAGGAAGAAATGTGTGCAGAGACACAGAGCATAAAAGGCCAAGAGAATTGCCAATGGCTGAGCCTGGTGCAGAGTGCGGTGTGATGTTGAGGTGCCAGGGGGACAAGGCCAGACAGTAAGACGGAGCCCGTGGGCCCTTGTAGATCAGTCTGAGGACTGTGAGCTAGTTGATAGGACCCACTGTGGAATTTGATGCTTGGAAGTACCACAATCATATTCTCTTTACTTTTTAGCAAGATCATTCTAGTTGTGGGTTGGGTGTGGCTAACTGTGGGCAGCTGGTACAGGGAGGGGGGCTCTTTGGGAGTCAACCTGAGGAGAGATGTTGAACTCTTGAACTCAGGCAGTGGCAGGAAGACTGAAGGGGAGATACAGATTTGAAATGCTAAGGAGATAGATTTGTTTGGTTTTGAAACTGTTCAGTTTGCTTCCTGTAAGACATCCAAATGGGAATAGTTTAATATGTAAATTTGGAGTTCAGGAGAGGTCTGAGCTGTAAATGATTTTGGACATCATGAGCATGCAGATGGTATTTGAGGTCCTAGATGCAGGTGAGATCACTTAGGGAAAACAGAGAGGGTTTGGAAATGCTGAAAGCCAAGGACAGAGTCTTGACAGATAACAATGTTTAAGGGCATAGGTAGCGAAAGAGGAGCTTGCAAAAAGAAAGGCTAGAGAGGAGTAGCCATAGAAGTGGGGGGAAAATTGGTGGTGGGTGTGGAGGGAGCTGATGCTCAGCAGGCACGTGCTACAGGGGCACCAAGGTCAAAACCGAAAGTGCCCGTTAAATTAATGGCTAGAAGATCAACAGATTCCTTGCAAAGAGTAAGTTGAGTGGAATACGGAAGTCAGATGTGGGATGGAGTGGGGAATGGTGGCTGAAATGAAGCATGAGTATGTGACTTCCCTACTTTTAAACCTTCAGTGGTTTCCCATTGCTCACCATGTAGACCTCAAACCCCTGCCACGGCTCACAAGACCACAGGTCCTGCCTCCCCATAGGACTTTCTTCCCTCTTTGTCATTGGGTTCTTCTGTTCCTTGAAATGTGCTGTCTGTCCTTCCCTTAAGGCCTTTGTAGATACAGTTCTCTTTGCCTGAGCACAACTTTTCTTTCCCTTTTTCTTTCCCCCTTTGCTTAACTACCTTCTCATTCCTGGAGTCTCACTTCCTCAGGGTGAGGCGGTGGGAGGAGCTTCCCGGCCCTCCCTTGCAGGGTTGAATCCCCTGGTATGTACCCCTAGTGTCCCATGGCCTCCCCTTTCAAGGCAGGGCATTGGATGTGATACAGCAGCACAGGACTTTGAGACCACAGTTTCTGTTAAGCAAACCACTATCGTTTGAGTAGGAAAAAGTGTTACAGTGGGCTTTCTTCTTTGTAGATCACAGCAGTGGGTATATTGATGATAACATTTGAGAAGAGTTATGCTTTTTTTGGCGATACAAATTTGACTAGGAAAAGAAAGGTTTTGCTCCTGAGCAAAAAAGCTAAATATAACTAAGAGCTAGACTTGCTTAGTGGTGTGAGGACTTTTGCTTTATACCTTATTATTCAAAGTCTTGTAGGAAAAGGGAATGTATTATTTTGAGGCCAATACTCTGGCCCCTTACCCTTTTTAAAAATTTTTTTCTTATTTATTTGTTTTTATTTTTGGCCACATTGGGTCTTTGTTGCTGTTCACGGGCTTTCTGTAGTTGCGGTGAGTGGGGGCTACTCTTCGTTGCGGTGTGCAGGCTTCTCATTGTCGTGGCTTCTCTTGTTGCGGAGCATGGGCTCTAGGCACGTGGGCTTCAGTAGTTGTGGCACACGGGCTCAGTAGTGGCTTGTGGGCTCTAGAGCACAGGCTTAGCAGTTGTGGCACATGGGCTTAGTTGCTCTGTGGCATGTGGGATCTTCCCAGACCAGGGCTCAAACCCCTGTCCCTTGCATTGCTAGGCAGATTCTTAACCACTGTGTCACCAGGGAAGCCCTGGCCCCTTACTCTTTTTACCCCCTTTGAACAGTTGCTCTTATAACTTGAAATGGGAGGTTTCTGGGAATGAATGACTGGGTTGGAGCTGACTCTTTGTTTATCTTTTCTTGGCCTCATTAGCCTTCCTGCAGGCTGTGCCAATGCCTTGTGCAGATTCAGGCACCTAGTGGGCACTTGATATGTGTTTGCTGAACATGACGTCCTACCACAGATGGGTGACTTGATGTGTTCACATAATTGGGGAGGGGGGAAGCCTAAAGAGATTGGAGGTTGAAGAAAGAGAAGGGAAGATTATTGGAGCCAGAAACCTCAGGAAGCAGGAGCTGATGGGATCAGGAGCACACGGCAGAAGACTTGCCTTGAACGGGCATGGTTGGCAGAAGTGAGATTGCTGGAAAAGTCTAATTTGTCTGAGCGACAGACTAATAACATTAATGTAGTCTGAGATTAATTCTGGCTTTTTGAGAAATGTTCATGATTGCTTTTTGTTTTCCTTTGTCGCTGATGATTGCTGTCTGAATCAGGCTGGGGCATTAGAAGGGCAGAGGAAAGGAATGGAGTACTGTGAGCCGTTCGGGGAAGAGAGTAAAACTGTAGGGAA
>NW_006787426.1:1728402-1733775 GCF_000442215.2 Lipotes vexillifer
TAGTAAGTGGCTCAGAAGGAATTTGGTTGATTAATCAGACTTCGTGGAACTCTTAACTGACTGGTCATTTTTCTTTATTAGAAATTCGTAGTTCAAATATTGTCAGAGTAAGAGCAGTTTTTACCATTTGTGATTCAACTAATTTTTAGAAGTTAAATATCAAATGAACTCTATTCTAGTACTTACAGTGAGCAGTCAGTGTGGAGGATAAATCAAAGCTATCTTATTGTAAAACACTTCCCTTGCAGTGTCTGTTGCACGTTCTCCTGCCAGCCTTTAATTTAAGTTCTCAGTGCTTGCCATATTAAACTCCTTGAATTTCCTTGAGAATCACCTCCTTTCTCACACCTTGGAGTCTTTGCACATGTTGGACATACTCTGTGCCTACCTTATTTTCTGGGAAGTGTCTCCAAGACTAGACTTTAGTTATATGCTCCTTCTCTGATTCCTGAACCCTCTATATTCTTTTATTAGAGTATGAGTCACATTGTTTTATTTTTATTTTTTTAATAAATTAATTAATTAATTTATTTTTGGCTACGTTGGATCTTCGTTGCTGCATGTGGGTTTTCTCTAGTTGTGGTGAGCGGGGGCTACTCTTCATTGAGGTGTGTGGGCTTCTCGTTGCGGTGGCTTCTCTTGTTGTGGAGCACAGTCTCTAGGCACGGGCTTCAGTAACTGTGGCAGGCGGGCTTAGTTGCTCCGAGGCATGTGGGATCTTTCCGGACCAGGGCTCAAACTCATGTTCCCTGTATTGGCAGGCAGATTCTTAACCACTGCGCCACCAGGGAAGTCCAGTCACATTGCTTCATAACTGTCTACTTGTCTGTCTGGCTCCTTGAGGGCTGCCTCATTTTCCTTTGTTTCCCCACCATCTGCCTGTAGGCCTGCAGTGTGTTAGATGCTCAGTTAGTATTCTCTAAACAAGAGTATTGCTCCCTTTGTAAGAGGTTAGCACCTTGGTTTATTCCAACCCCTCACTCACAGCTGAGGAGACACCGTCCAGCATGAGGTTGTGACTTCTGTAAGGTTACCATATCCATTAGTGATACAGCGGGGACCTAAATCCCGTCCCTGTGATTCTCACTGCAGCACTGTCCTGCTTGACCAGCATGACAGCCTATGTTGCTTTCTTCTTATGATCTACTTGAGATTAATGGTACTGAGAGAATCATTTACATTTTTGACGTCAAGAAGAGAGTAGAATGTGTTATAATAGGTCGGGTCATTTTGGGACTGGAGGCCTTTAAAACAGCATCTGGGATCCATGGATCAGACTGGAAAGGGATTTTCAAGTCCCCTGAAACTGTGCTAACTTGTATGAATGCCCTGGGGGATGTAGTTTCTGGGGGATTCCATAGCTTTGGTCAGATTCTTACTTTTTTAAAAAAATTATTTTATTTATTTATTTTTGGCTGCATTGGGTCTTCATTGCTGCACACGGGCTTTCTCTAGTTGTGGCGAGCGGGGGCTGCTCTTCATTGCGGTGTGTGGGCTTCTCTTCATTGCGGTGTGTGGGCTTCTCGTTGCGGTGGCTTCTCTTGATGCAGAGCACAGGCTCTAGGTGCGTGGGCTTCAGTAGTTGTGGCATGCTGGCTTAGTAGTTGTAGCTCGCAGGCTCTAGAGTGCAGGTTCGGTAGTTGGGGCGCACGGACTTAAGTTGCTCCGCAGCATGTGGGATCTTCCTGGACCAGGGCTCGAACCCGTGTCCCCTGCATTGGCAGGCGGATTCTTAACCACTGTGCCACCAGGGAAGTACAACTTTGGTCAGATTCTTAAATGGAGCTCTGTGATTCCTCAGAAGGTAAGAACCACTGCTTTAAGGAAAAGCAGCTGGGGGAATGATTCTCCAGTGAAGAATATAGAACTAGAAATAATACTGTTTTGCCTTTGACAGGTTCTGTAGGTTACTGATACCTATAATCATGGAAATCCACATAGCTGTGTTGTCCCCTACTCTTTCTAGCTTGCCTCTTGTTCAGTTTTTTTATTTTAACCAGAATCTCCAATAGCCCTTTTTGGCTTCTCCCAGATCATTAGTATCCACAAGAATTCCCTGTTTCCAGTTGGAGAGCTATCATAGCTCTTGCAGTCTCCTGCGGTTCAGACACCCTGTCTGACTGCTTTGTTTTCTTACTCTGTTCACTCTTCCAAAGAGTAAACCAGAGATATGGACAGATAAGATCTAGGAGAGCAGAATTAAAATTAACATAAGTGTGCTCTTCACTTTCTCAGATAAGCATTCATATGATTTGTTTCCCCTGGAAATTCTTATCTAGATTCTCCGTGCTCTGTTCCCTGTTGGTGGTGCCATTAAAATGATTTCTTATTGGTAAACTATTAGGGGCAGAGAATATTTAAACCAACTAGTAATTTAGAACTTTGGATAATACCTTACTTTGGATAATAGTGACCAACCGTATACTAAGTCAATTTAGCATATAAACTTAAAACATAGCAGCTGATAACTAAGGAACAGATACAGTCCAGCAGGCTAAGTGTTAAAGCATATAAGTTCTGACTCTGCTGTTCTGAGTGGAATAGTAAACTTTTCTGTTACATTCTTAGTTGGAATGCTGTTGTACCTTGCTGGGCTGTTGTCTGAAGTGAGTGTAGTGCTATTTTAAATATATTTAATGTAGTGCTAATTTAATGTTCTATTTATGGTACAGTAGTAGTAATGTTTCAGGAAGCTGTTTTGACTTAACAGTGAAATCCTTGCTTTTGAAGATCGTGGACATCTTTAGACACCTTTAAGATGAAACCTGTGAACAAGAGACATGCCCACATACAACAATTCCCCCACATTTGGCATGTGATTTCAAGGGTATCATAGATCCCTAAGGACTGTTGAGGTTGATGACCTCCAGGAGACTTGTATCTGTGGATTTCTGGTATCTTTTTCAGTTTGGGAGGTTTGTTTGTTTTTATGTGCTCCTATTCCTTTCACAACCCAGGACTCTGATTTAATATGCTCTTTGTTCTATCACCTAGTTCATTTGGGTCATGTCACTGATCACTGATAACTTTGTGTTAAACTTCCTTCCTTCCTCTAAAGAAAATCTCATACTGAATCATTTTGTTTCTTCTTTCACTGTATTCAAACAACCTTATACTCTGAAAGCTATCATTTCCTCTGACAGGTTACTTAGTAGTGCTTCCAGGAATTCTTGAGGCAGTCTGGGGTAAGGTTCCCAGGGGTGGCCCACTCCTCCTAGTCAAGGCTGGGACCTTAGACCATCCAGATGGTCCTCCACGACAGCGGGAACTGATTTACGCCTCAGCCAGTGAAAACATAGGTTCACATTTCAAATCTTAAGTTTTTATTTTTTAAAATCTCTATTACTGTAACATTGTCAGGGTGAGATAGTTATAACACTTTAGTATGATATAATATTAAATAATACTTTAGTGTTTGGTACATAGCTTTGTTCTATATAGTACACAGAAAACGTTATATCCTTGTTGTACTTTAGAATATTCTACCTCGAGCTGTTGTGATGGAACAGCAAATAAGAATTTAGGAAATTGGAAAAGAGATATTAATTTTAAAGGAAAAAGTAGGACTTTAAGGTAATCCCAAATTGATAGTTTCTACTTATGGGAGAAATACTGAAATTTCTTTCTTTATACTTAAGGTCCCTAAGTGAATCCTCAATTATATGATGATTAAGTGTTCACTTTGTTTTATTAGTCAAATCTTTGTGCATATACTCTGTATAAAGATCCTGTGGATGGACACAGTGAAGTAGGAAGCTAAATATGTTGCATGTGTCAGGGTGTTCAGTTGGTCATGGTTCTTCGTATTATACCCGTCACTGGTTGGGGAGATAAGATTCCTGGTGGAATAAGTTCTGCTATGTATCACACTTCTTTCTGAGAGGCCCTCCTCTGTGAGGAGAAGACTTTAATAAGAATAAAATAGGGACTTCCCTGGTGGTGCAGTGGTTGGGAATCCGCCTGCCAATGCAGGGGACATGGGTTCGAGCCCTGGTCCGGGAAGATCCCACATGCCGCGGAACGACTAAGCCCGTGTGCCACAACTACTGAGCCTGCACTCTAGAGCCTGTGAACCACAACCACTGAACCCGCATGCCACAACTACTGAATCCCGTACATTCTAGGGCCCATGCTCCGCAACAAAGAGAGGCCACCGCAATGAGAAGCCTGCGCACCGGAATGAAGAGTGGCCCTCACTCACCACAACTAGAGGGGGCCCACACGCAGCAACAAAGACCCAACGCAGCCAAAAATAAATAAATAAATTTATTTAAAAAAAAGAATAAAATAGCACATCTTGACTAAACTCCTACTTTGTATCAGGCAAATGCTATGTAACTCATTTGTTGGTGGCTACAAATGAGAAAACAAAGATTCAACTTTTCCAAATTTATACTGCAGTTAAGCAATAGATCAAGATAGGAATCCAGGACTGAATTTTAGAGCTTGTGTTCTTTCTTTCTTTTCTTTCTTTCTTTCTTTTTCTTTCCTTTCTTTCTTTTCTTCTTTCCTTTCTTTCTTTTCTTCTTTCCTTTCTTTCTTTCTTTTCTTCTTTCTTCCTTCCTTCCTTCCTTCCTCTTTCTTTCTTTCTTTTCTTTCTTTTCTTTCTTTCTTTCTTCATTGGGTCTTCCTTGCTGTGTGCAGGCTTTTTCTAGTTGCAGCGAGCGGGGGCTACTCTTCGTTGTGGTGTGTGGGCTTCTCGTTGCGGTGGCTTCTCTTGTTGCGGAGCACAGGCTCTAGGTGCACAGGCTTCAGTAGTTGTGGCACATGGGCTCAGTAGTTGTGGCTCACGGGCTCTAGAGCACAGGCTTAATAGTTGTGGTGCATGGGCTTAGTTGTTCTGCGGCATGTAGGACCTTCCTGGACCAGGGCTCGAACCCGTGTCCCCAGCATTGGCAGGTGGATTCTTAACCACTGCACCACCAGAGGACTCCCAGAGCTTGTGGTTTAATACACAAATAAGTAAATAATCTGGTTAGGATTACATGAACATGGCAAAAATGAGAACAGTATAGAAGGGTGTGTAGTGGAAAAGTAAGTCACTGCCCCCATGCTCCCTCATTCCTTCCCTGTAGGTGATCACTCTCCTCTCTCCCTTCTCACTCCCTCTCTCTCTGTCCAACCCCTGTGAAACAAACAGCATACTGTATTGCACCTTGCTTTTTTCACTTATATTTTGAAAATCCTTCCTTTTAGATCTCATGTGTTCATTTTAACAGTTGAATGGTATTCATTATTTAAGCACTCATCAGTAATGGACATGTGAGTTATTTCTAGTCTTAGCTATGGTAAGCAATGCTGCAGTGAATAACCTTCCAAAGAAGTTGTATATGTCCATCAATAAATAGTATAAAAAAGTGCCTGTTTCCCTAC
>NW_006787426.1:1733785-1754568 GCF_000442215.2 Lipotes vexillifer
CCTAGTTTTTTAATCTTTGTCTGATAGGTGGAAAATGGTCTTACTCTTGTTATATTTTGCAATTCTCTTATTGTGAATGAAGTTTAACAGTTTTTATTTCTAAAAGTCATTTGTATTTCCTTCCTCT
The DNA here is from genome assembly GCF_000442215.2 of Lipotes vexillifer. Lineage (NCBI taxonomy): Eukaryota > Metazoa > Chordata > Mammalia > Artiodactyla > Lipotidae > Lipotes > Lipotes vexillifer. The sequence continues at coordinate 1,733,913 of NW_006787426.1, forward strand.
TTCTGATATGTAAGAGCTCTTTACATATTAAGGAAGTTAAGCATTTGTCATATATTTTAAATACTTTTTCAATTTATGGATTATCTTTTGACCTCGTTTATGATAGTTTTTCATGTAGAAATTTTAAATATTTATGAAGTCAGATTTATCAACCTTTTCTAAGTTTTTGTGCCATGGCTCAGAGAGAGCTTCTCTATGATTACAAAAAATTTTCTCCAGTGTTTTTCAACAGTTTTATGGTTTTATTTCTGTTTAAATCATTGCTCAACCAGGGCTTGATTTTGGTATAAGGAATGAGGTAGGCACCCAATTAAATTGCTTTTGTGGTAAAAAATGAGTAACAATTTGCCATTTCAACCATTTAAAATTATACAATGTAATGACTTTTTAAAAAAATTTATTTATTTTATACAGCAGGTTATTAGTTATTTATTTTATACATATTAGTGTATACGTGTCAATCCCAATCTCCCAGTTCATCCCACAACCACCACCACCACCACCACCATCCCTACCCCGCTTTCCCCCCATGGTGTCCATAGGTTTGTTCTCTACATCTGTGTCTCTGTTTCTCCCTTTCAAACAGGTTCACCTGTACCATTTTTCTAGATTCCACATATTTGCATTAATATATGATATTTGTTTTTCTCTTTCTGACCTTCTTCACTCTATATGACAGTCTCTGGGTCCATCCACGTCTCTACAAATGACCCAATTTCGTTCCTTTTTATGGCTGAGTAATATTCCGCTGTACCACATCTTCTTTATCCATTCATCTGTCAGTGGGCGTTTAGGTTGCTTCCATGTCCTGGCTGTTGTAAATAGTGCCGCAATGAACATTGGGGTGCATGTATCTTTTTGAATTATGGTTTTCTCTGGGTATATGCCCAGTAGTGGGATTGCTGGGTCATATGGTAATTCTATTTTCAGTTTTTTAAGGAACTTCCATACTGTTCTCCACAGTAGCTGTATCAATTTACATTCCCACCAGTAGTGCAAGAGGGTTCCCTTTTCTCCACACCCTCTCCAGCATTTGTTGTTTGTAGATTTTCTGATGATGTCCATTCTAACTGGTGTGAGGTGATACCTCATTGTAGTTTTGATTTGCATTTCTCTAATAATTAGAGATGTTGAGCAGCTTTTCATGTGCCTCTTGGCCATCTATATGTCTTTGGAGAGATGTCTGTTTAGGTCTTCTGTCCATTTTTTGATTGGGTTGTTTGTTTTTTTCATATTGAACTGCATGAGCTGTTTATATGTTTTGGAGATTAATCCTTTGTCCATTGATTCATTTGCACATATTTTCTCCCATTCTGAGGGTTGTCTTTTTGTCTTGTTGATAGTTTCCTTTGCTGTGCAAAAGCTTTTAAATTTCTTAAGGTTTCATTTGTTTATTTTTGTTTTTATTTTCATTACTCTAGGAGGTGGGTCAAAAAACATCTTGCTGTGATTTATGTCAAAGAGTGTTCTTCCTATGTTTTCCTCTGAGAGTTCTATAGTGTCCAGTCTTACACTTAGGTCTTTAATCCGTTTTGCATTTGTTTTTCTGTATAGAGTTAGGTAGTGTTCTAATTTCATTCTTTTACATGTAGCTGTCCAGTTTTCCCAGCAACACTTATTGAAGACACTATCTTTTCTCCACTGTATATCCTTGCATCCTTTGTCATAGATTGGTTGACCATAGGTGTGTGGGTTTCTCTCTGGGCTTTCTATCCTGTTCCATTGTTCTATATTTCTGTTTTTGTCCCAGTACCATATTGTCTTGATTACTGTAGCTTTGTAGTATTGTCTGAAGTCAGGGAGTCTGATTCTTCCAGCTCCTTTTTTTCCCCTGAAGACTGCTTTGGCTATTTGGGGTCTTTTGTGTCCCCATACAAATTTTAAGACTTTTTGTTCTTGTTCTGTAGAAGATGACATTGGTAATTTGATAGGGATTGTGTTGAATCTGTAGACTGCTCTGGATAGTATAGTCATTTTCACAATATTGATTCTTACAATCCAAGAACATGGTATATCTCTCCCATCTGTTTGTGTCATCTTTGATTTCTTTCATCAGTGTCTTAAAGCTTTCTGAGTACAGGTCTTTTACCTCCTTAGGTAGGTTTATTCCTAGGTATTTTATTCTTTTTGTTGCAATGGTGAATGGGATTGTTTCCTTAATTTCTCTTTCTGGTCTTTCGTTTTTAGTGTATAGGAATGCAAGAGATTTCTGTGAATTAATTTTGGATCTTGCAACTTTACCAAATTCATTGATTAGCTCTAGTAGTTTTCTGTTGGTATCTTTAGGGTTATCTATTTATAGTATGTCATCTGCAAACAGTGACTGTTTTACTATTTTTCCAATTTGTATCCCTTTTATTTCTTTTTCTGCTCTGATTGCAGTGGCTAGGGCTTCCAAAAGTATGTTGAGTAATAGTGGTGAGAGTGGACATCCTCATCTTCTTCCTGATCTTAGAGGAAATGCTTTCAGTTTTTCACCATTGAGAATGATGTTTGCTTTGGGTTTGTTGTATATGGCCTTTATTATGTTGAGGTAGGTTCCCTCTATGCCCATTTTCTGGAGAGTTTTTATCACAAATGGGTGTTGAATTTTGTCAAAAGCTTTTTCTGCATCTATTGAGATGATCATATGGTTCTTATTCTTCAATTTGTTAATATGGTGTATCACATTGATTGATTTGCATATTGAAGAATCCTTGCATCCCTGGGATGAATCCCACTTGATCATGGTGTATGATCCTTTTAATGTGTTGTTGGATTTTGATGGCTAGTATTTTGTTGAGGATTTTTGCACCTATGTTCATCAGTGATATTGGTCTGTAATTTTCTTTTTTTTGTAGTATCTTTGTCTGGTTTTGGTATCAGGGTGATGGTGGCCTCATAGAATGAGTTTGGGAGTGTTCCTTCCTCTGCAATTTTTTGGAAGAGTTTGAGAAGGATGGGTGTTAGCTTTTCTCTAAATGTTTGATAGAATTCACCTGTGAAGCCACCTGGTACTGGACTTTAGTGTGTTGAAAGATTTTTAATCGCAGTTTCAATTTCATTATTTGTGATTGGTCAGTTCATATTTTCTATTTCTTCCTGGTTCAGTCTTGGAAGGTTGTGCTTTTCTAAGAATTTGTCCATTTCTTCCAGGTTGTCCATTTTATTGGCGTAGAGTTGCTTGTAGCAGTCTCTTATGCTTTGTATTTCTGCAGTGTCTGTTGTAACTTCTTTTTCATTTCTAATTTTATTGATTTGAGTCTTCTCCCTCTTTTTCTTGATGAGTCTGGCTAAAGGTTTATCAATTTTGTTTATCTTCTCGAAGAACCAGCTTTTAGTTTTATTGATCTTTGCTATTGTTTTCTTTGTTTCTATTTCATTTATTTCTGCTCTGATATTTATGATTTCTTTCCTTTACTAACTTTGGGTTTTGCTTGTTCTTCTTTCTTTAGTTTCTTTAGGTGTAAGTTTACATTGTTTATTTGAGATTTTTCTTGTTTCTTGAGGTAGGCTTGTATTGCTATATACTTCCTTCTTAGAACTGCTTTTGCTGCATCCCATAGGTTTTGGATTGTCGTGTTTTCGTTGTCATTTGTCTCTAGGTATTCTTTGATTTCCTCTTTGACTTCGTCAGTGATCTCTTGGTTACTTAGTAATGTATTGTTTAGCTTCCACGTGTTTGTGTTTTTTACATTTTTTTACCTGTAATTGATTTGTAATCTCATAGCACTGTGTTCGGAAAAGATGCTCTATATGATTTCAATTTTCTTAAATTTACCGAGGCTTGATTTGAGACCCAAGTTGTGATCTATCCTGGAGAATAGATCCAGGAGAATAGATTCCGTGTGCACTTGAGAAGAAAGTGTAATCTGCTGTTTTCGGATGGAACGTCCTATAAATATCAATTAAATCTCTCTGGTCTACGGTGTCATTTAAAGGTTTTGTTTCCTTATTAATTTTCTGTCTGGATGATCTGTCCGTTGGTGTAAGTGAGGTGTTGAAGTCCCCCTCTATTATTATATTACTGTCAATTTCTTCTTTTATAGCTGTTAGCATTTGCTTTATGTATTGAGGTGCTTCTGTGTTGGCTGCATATATATTTATAATTGTTATCTCTTCTTCTTGGATTGATCCCTTGATCATTATGTAGTGTCCTTTCTTGTTTCTTGTAACATTCTGTAAAGTCTGTTTTATCTGATATGAGTATTGGTACTCCAGCTTTCTTTTGATTTCCATTTGCATGGAATATCTTTTTCTATCCCCTCACTTTCAGTCTGTATGTGTCCCTAGGTCTGAAGTGGGTCTCTTGTAGACAGCATATATATGGGTCTTGTTTTTGTTTCCATTCAGTGAGCCTGTGTCTTTTGGTTGGAGCATTTAATCCATTCACATTCAAGGTAATTATCGATATGTATGTTTCTATTACCATTTTCTTAATTGTTTTGGGTTTGTTTTTGTAGGTCCTTTTCTTGTGTTTCCCACTTATAGAAGTTCCTTTAGCATTTGTTGTAGAGCTGGTTTGGTGGTGCTGAATTCTCTTAGCTTCTGCTTGTCTGTAAAGCTTTTGATTTCTCAATCGATTCTGAATGAGGTACTTGCCGGATAGAGTAATCTTGGTTGTAGGTTCTTCCCTTTCATTACTTTAAGTATATCATGCCACTTCCTTCTGGCATGTAGAGTTTCTGCTGAGAAATCAGCTGTTAACCTTATGGGAGTTCCCTTGTATGTTATTTGTCATTTATCCCTTGTTGCTTTAAACATTTTTTCTTTGTCTTTAATTGTTGTCAATTTGATTACTGTGTGTCTCAGTGTGTTTCTCACTAGGTTTATCCTGCCTGGGACTCTGTACTTCCTGGACTTGGGTGTCTATTTCCTTTCCCATGTTAAGGAAGTTTTTGACTATAATCTCTTCAGCTATTTCCTTGGGTTCTTTCTGTCTCTCTTCTCCTTCTGGGACGCCCTATAATGCAAATGTTGCTGTGTTTAATGTTGTCCTAGGCTGTCTTCATTTCTTTTCATTGTTTTTTCTTTGTTCCACAGCAGTGAATTCCACCATTCTGTCTTCCAGGTCACTTATCTGTTCTTCTGCCTCAATTATTCTGCTATTGATTCCTTCTAGTGTATTTTTCATTTCAGTTATTGTATTGTTCAAATCTGTTTGTTTGTTCTTTAATTCTTCTAGGTCTTTGTTAAGCATTTCTTGCATTTTCTTGATCTTTGCCTGTATTGTTTTTCTGAGGTTCTGTATCATCTTCACTATCATTATTGTGAATTCTTTTTCTGGAAGGCTGCCTTTCTCCACTTCATTTAGTTGTTTTTCTGGGGTTTTATCTTGTTCCTTCATCTGGTACATAGTTTTCTACCTTTTCATTTTGTCTTTCTTTCTGTGAATGTGGTTTTCATTCCATAGGCTGCAGAATTGTAGTTCCTTCTTCCTGCTTCTGCTGTCTGCCCTCTCTGCAGTGTCATTTATTCCATTTACAGTGTTGTGCAACCATCACCACCATTTCCCAAACCCCTTCAGCACCCCAAACAGAAACTCTGTACCCATTAAGCAATAACTCCCTATTCCCTCCTCCCCCAGCCCCTGGTAACCTGTGCTTTACTTTCTAGCTCTATGAATTTGCCTCTTCTAGGTACCTCATACAAGTGGAAACATACAATATTTGTTCCTTTGTGTCTGGATAATTTCACCTAACATAATGCTTTTAACGTTGAACCATGTTGTCGTCTGTAACAACCTTATTCCTTTTTTATGGCTGAGTAATATTTTTTTTTTGGTATGGGTATGCCACATTTTGTTTCTCTGGTAATGAACGTTTGGATTGTTTCCACCTTTTGGCTATTGTGAATAATACTGCTATGAACATTGCTGTGCAAGTGTTCATTGGAGTCCCTGGTTTTAATTCTTTTGGTTTGGACCTAGAACTGGAATTTCTGGATAATATGGTAGTTCTGTGTTTAGCATTGGAGGAACTGCTAAACTGTTTTCCACAGTGGCTGCAACATTTTACATTACCACCAGCAGTGTTTGAGGTTTCTGCTTTCCTCACATTCTAACACTTGTTATTTACCATTTTAAAAATTATGGTCGAGCTTCCCTGGTGGCGCAGTGGTTGAGAGTCCGCCTGCCGATGCAGGGAACACAGGTTCGTGCCCCGGCCCGGGAAGATCCCACATGCCGCAGAGCGGCTGGGCCCGTGAGCCATGGCTGCTGAGCCTGCGCATCCAGAGCCTGTGCTCCGCAACAGAGCTCCGCAGTGAGAGGCCTGCGTACCGCAAAAAAAAAAAAAATTATGGTCCTGCGTAGTAGGTATGTCACTGTGGTTTAGATTTGCATTTCCCTAATGGCTAAGAATGTTGAGCATCTTTTTCATGTGCTATTGACCATTTCTGAATCTTTGGAGAAATGACTGTTCAAGTCCTTTGCCTTTTTTTGGTTTGCGTTTAATTAAGACTTTACTTTTCTAGAGTGGTTTCACATTCACAGCAGAATTGAGAGGCAGATTTCTTATATACCCCCTGACCCCACACCAGAGTGACACATTTGTTTCAACCCATGAACCTACACTGACAGATAATAATCACAAAACCCATAGTTTACATTAAGTTTCACTCTTGGTGTTGTATATTCAATGGGTTTGGACTGATGTATTATATGATATGTATCCATCACTATGGCATAATACAGAGTATTTTTACAAATCCTCTCTGCTCCACCTTGTCATCCTTCCAACCCCTGACAACCACTGATCTTTTACTGTTTCAGTAGTTCTTTTTTTCCAGAATGTTATATAGTTGGAGTCATACAGTATGTAGCCTTTTCAGATGGGCTTCTTTAACTTAGTAATATGCATTTAAAGTTCTTCCATGTCTTTTCATGGCTTGATGGCTCATTTCTTTTTCACACTGATTAATATTCCATTGTCTGGATGTGTCACAATTTATGTATCCATTCAACCCTTGAAGAACACATTTGTTGCTTCCAAGTTTTGGCAATTATGAATAAAGCTGATATAAACATCCATGTGTAGATTTTTATGTGGGCATAAGTTTTCAGCTCCTTTGGGTAAACACCAAGGAGCATGATTACTGGATTGTATGTGCAGTTTTGTAAGAAAGCACCAAACTGTCTTTCAGAATGGCTGAAACCATTTTGTATTCCCACCAGCAGAGAATGAGAGTTACTGTTGCTCTACATCCTTGTTATCATTTGATGTTGTCAGTGTTTTAGATTTTGGCCATTCTAATAAGTGTCTTTGCCTATCTTTTTTTTAAAAATATTTATTTCTTTGGCTGTGCTGGGTCTTAGTTGCAGCATGCGGGCTCTTAGTTGTGGCATGCGGATTCTGACCAGGGATTGAATCCAGGCCCCCTGCATTGGGAGCATGGAATCTTAACCACTGGACCACCAGGGAAGTCCCAAGTGTCTTTGCCTATTTTTTAATTGTCCTTTTGTTGTTGAATTGTAGCAGTTCTTTAGATATCCTTGTTATTAATATCTCGTCAGATACACGGTATATAAATATTTTCTCCCAATCTGTGAGTTTTCTTTTCACTCTTTAGATAGTGTCATTTTATGCATATAAGTCTTTAATTTGGATGAAGTCCAATTTATCTGTTTTTCTTTTGTTACCTGTGCTTTTGGTATCATAATTTAAGAAACCATTGCCAAATTCAAGATCATGAAGATTTTCAGTCCCTATATTTTCTTCTAAGAGTTTCTTATAGTTTTAGCTCTTACATTTAGGTCTTTGATCCATTTTTAGTTAATTTTTGTGTAAGGTGTCTGGTAATAGTGCAACTTCATTATTTTGCATGTGTATGTCTCAGTTTCCCAACACCATTTGTTGAAAAGACTGTCCTTTCCACATTGGATGGTCTTGGCCCCCTTGTTGAAAATCAGTTGACCATAGATCTGAGGGCTTCTTTCTTTATTTTTTTAAAAAATATTTATTTATTTATTTGGTTGCACCTGGTCTTAGTTGTGGCAGGCGGGTTCCTTAGTTGTGGCTCACAGGCTCTTTAATTGTGGCTCACTGGTTCCTTTGTTGTGGCATGCGAACTCTTGGTTGCAGCATGCATGTGGGATCTGGTTTCCTGATCAGGGATCGAACCTGGGCCCCCTGTATTGGGAGCATGGAGTCTCAACCACTGTGCCACCAGGGAAGTCCCTCTGAGGGTTTATTTCTGAACTCTGTTGTATTCCATCGATCTGTGTCTATCTTTATGCCATACCATATGCGTTTGATTACTCTAGCTCTGTAAGTTTTGTAATCGGGAAGTGTGATTCCTCCAACTTTGTTCTTCTTTTTCAATATTGTTTGGCTTTTTAGGGTCCCTTGACTTTTCATATGAATTTTGGGATGAGTTTTTCCATTACTGTAAAATTGTCATTGGAATTTTGATAGGGATTACATTGAATCAGTATAACACTTTGGGTAGCTCTGTCATCTTAATATTGTCTTCCAATCCATGAACATGAGATAACTTTCTATTTATTTAGGTTGTCTTTAATTTCTTTCAGCCACGTTTTATAGTTTTTAGAGTACAAGTCTTTCACCTTTTTGGTTAAGTTTATTTTTAAGTATTCTTGATTCTATTGTAAATGGGATTGCTTTCTCAATCTCATTTTTTTTTGAATTGCTCATTGCTAGTGTATAGAAACACAACTGATTTTTGTGTGTTGATTTTGTGTTTTGCAACTTTGCTGAATTTATTTATTAGCTGAACAGTCATTTTGTGGATTCTTTAGGGTTTTCTACACATGAGATCACTTCATTTGTAAATAGAAATAGTTTAACAACTTTCTTTCCATCTTGGATGCCTACTGGGTTTTTTTTGCCTGATTGCTCAGGTAGAACTTCCAGTACTATGTTGAATAGAAGTGGTAAAAGTGAATCCTTGTCTTGTTCCTGATCAGTTAATTTTTTTCCCTAAATAACTGCTTGCTTTTATCATACTGTTTGTAGAATAATCCATCTTTCCTTCCCCCTGCCCCTCCATTTGCAACACCATCTTCATAATTTGCAGAATCCCTGTATGTGTGTTGGGTGAGTGAAGCATGAACAAATGCCTGCATAATCCGATCTCTCTCCACCTGTTCATCCTCATGTCTTGCATTTCCTTCTCTCATGTACCACAAGTCTTGTGTTGCTTATATACTTCTTGCAAGACATCAGTTAATCATTCTTTCATTTATTTGTTACATACATTCACATCTTTCTGACTTTGCACAGCTCTTCTTCTGCTTGGACCCCAGCTTGTTGACCTGACATCTGCTTGCTCATCCTTCAGGTCTGTTCATGCACTGTTATGCCCTCAGGCAAAAATAAATTCTCTTCCTGTGTTTACTTTAAATGTGAGCATGCTTTTCTTATGCCACTTATTAGACTGGCTCCTTGATAGTTCCAAGAAAAAGTCTGAGGTCTGATTTTAAAGAGAAAATTGTCAGAGACAATTGTGCAAATGGTAGTAAAAATTGGCAGCAAGAAAAGTAATAGAAAATGAGAAAAAGATATAATTTTCTAGGTCTTTAATTCCATGCAGTAGAAGCTTTTTTGTGGTTCTTATTGATCACTGAAATGCCCAAAACACAGCAATAAGAAAAAATCCACATTATTATTTGACACTAGAGAAGGGTCCCACCCACATATTTGAGACTCAGAGGATTTTGATAGTAAACAGTATGAGCGTCCACAAAACCTTGGGTAAGGGCTGATCCTTTCTGTAAAGATGAACAAACAAATGCTAGACATACGAAAAACTCAGCACCTGAAGAAAATGAGACTGTATCATTTAGAGTATGCCAAATAGTATAAAAAAAGAGAGAAAAGTGGAATTCAGATTCCCAATATGACAAGTGTAGATTGTAAAAATAAAATAAGCTGAGAACAGGAAAGAGTTCTTGAAGTTATAGAATGTGACTGTTAAAAAATTCAGGACTAACTAGTAGAATAGATAGTGCACAATACCAAGTTAGCTTGGGAAAAAACCTTGCAGAATTTAGGAAAAAGGTATTTTAAATGAATAGTAAGAGAGCATTTAAAACACAGGAAGGGGGCTTCCCTGGTGGTGCAGTGGTTGTGAGTCCGCCTGCCGATGCAGGGGACACGGGTTCGTGCCCCGGTCCGGGAAGATCCCACATGCCGCGGACTAGGCCCGTGAGCCATGGCCGCTGAGCCTGTGCGTCCGGAGCCTGTGCTCCGCAACGGGAGAGGCCACAACAGTGAGAGGCCCACGTACCGCAAAAAAAAACAAAACAAAACACAGGAAGGTCTCAAATCTGTGATCGGAGTTCCTGGAAGAGAAAGCAGAGGAGACAGATGAAGCAATAACTGAAGTAATAGTGGAAGAACATCTCTGAGCTGAGGAACACCTTGAGTCTCAAGGTCAGAGTCTCCACCAGGAATATATTTGAAAAGCATAAAAACCAGGATGCGTTTCGATGAGTTTTCTAAGTATTCAGGGTAAAGAAAAAGCAAGAGTAGTTATCTTTAGGGAAGAACAAGTCAGATTTGCATGAGTTCCTTTCCAGATCCTTAGGAAAAGGAGGTGTTGGGCAATCTTAATATAGTCAGCTCACACATGTATGTTAATATCAAATACAGCTGAGGAGCTGAATGAATTGTTCTACCAAATAGCAGCTCAGTTCCATTTATTGGTTTGTTAATGCCTTTGTTTATGTCATATATTACCATTCCAGGAGACTGTATGAGTTTATGCGACCACTGGCATGAGTGCCTTTCTTTTAAATGGCTGCACGGTATTCATTTGGATGCACCATGATTTGTACAACCAGTCTTTTCCCTGACACTGAACATTTAGGTTATTTCTAGCCTTTCAGTGTCATAAATAACTCCATGAAAGACACTTGTGCATGAGTTAGCTACATTTTGGATCATTGCCACTAAGAAAGAAATAACTAGTGAGTCAAATATTCCTAGCTTTTTTGAGCAAAAACCATATAAAAATCAATAGGATTAAAATTTTTGTTTTGGTTAAATTATTTTTTAAAACAAAGATCTTCCCCATTTAAATTTAGCTTTAATTAAAGATGGGAGTGGGCACTAGAGTAGAACAGTGGTTCTCAGCTGGGTGTTGGTGGGGTGTATTGGTGGTAGATTTTGCTGTCTGGGGACATGTCAGAAGAGAATTTTGGTGGTCACATCTGGGAGAGGGAGTGCTACTGCCAATCTAACAAGTAGAGACCGGGCACTGCTGTTAAACGTCCTGCCAGGCACAAGAGGGCCCACAACAGGGTTAGTTATCTAGCCCAAATGTCAGCACTGCTGAGGCTGACAGGTTTTACTGCTAACAGAGACATCCTTTGTGTATTTAGGGCCAGTGTTTATGGGTTCTCTCTGCTATAGGAGGGGAACATTTCAGCATCAGAACATCAGTAGAGCCTTATTTTGCCGAATATGATAGACCTCGGGAATAGTTCAACGCTTGCCTTTCCCATCCCCATTTTGAGAAACACCTTGTATTTTATCGCTCACATAAAGTGCTTATAAAATTGTTTATTTTTGTGTCTTGGGTGGTCCTGAAAATGCCTCATCAGTGTCAGATCTAGTTATTGTTGAGATTTGGCTCTACTGTGTGTATTAGAGACCTGCAGTTAGCTGCTTGGAAAGAAAATCAGGCAACAACAAACAGGGACTTCCATTTCTCGTGTGATGAGAATTCTGGAGATAGGAGTCCAGAACTGTTACTGTGGCTCCATCAAGTCATAGATAACCCAGTCTACTCTATTTCTGCTTGGCCGTCCTCAGGATGTGCTTTTACCTTGTGGTCACCAGACAGCTCCTGCCCTTTCCCACCCCTCACCCCCCACATCAGAGCCTGTATTCAACTGAGCCAGCCCTTTTGATCAAAGCTCTCCTGCATCCCAACCTAGTGATTTCTGCTTATTCCCATTGATTGGCCAGAACTGTGTCCCATGACTATTCTTAGTTGTACGAGAGGCTGGGAAATACAGTCTCTTAGTTGGGCTCTTTGTAAGGCAGAAAATACATTCAGAAACCTTTAGTAAGAAAGAATCGATGTTGGAATAGACAACTAGTACGTACCTTTGGAGCCACTTTCTAAATTACTGGGGTTCTTCCTAAATGCACTGAAATTAAAGAAAGGTAAAGGAGAACAAATAATAATGATAACATTAGAAATTTGAGAAAATGAACTCTGTAAGAATTCTTTTAAAAAAAAGTAACTGAGAAAATGTATCTGTTTTATCTGTGTTGTAAATTAAGATCTTTTCCGTACCCCAATACTTGGGGCCCTGCCCTATTCTTTTTTTGCAATATCAGTAATGACTAGTTATATTGTACGTAAGAAAAATGTTTTTTAGGCTAAAAACTGGAAACAGCAACCAACAGATGGACTTAACTGTGGAAAATGGGTGTATAAGCATAACAGGAGTACTGAAGAAGGGCTTGTGTAATGCCCTTTTAAAAATTGTTTTATATTTTAGTTGTAGGAGATTTTTTTAAAAATGTATTCTGGATATTAATCTCTTATCAGATATATGATTTGCAACTGTTTTCTCACAATCTGTGTGTTGCAACAACTTTTTGATGTGATTTAAAAACTACTTATTAGCATTAAGACTGATATTACACTAGTATTTATTACTATTTTAGCTAGTTTATTTTTATTTTTTTCGATACGTGGGCCTCTCACTGTTGTGGCCTCTCCTGTTGCGGAGCACAGGCTCCGGACGCGCAGGCTCAGCGGCCATGGCTCATGGGCCTAGCCGCTCCGCGGCATGTGGGATCTCCCCGGACCGGGGCACAAACCCGTGTCCCCTGCATCGGCAGGTGGACTCTCAACCACTGTGCCACCAGGGAAGCCCCTTAGCTAGTTTATTTTTAAGTAGTATATAAACTAAAGAATATGTGAATGTATGGTTTAAAATTTAAATGGCACAAAAGGTTTCCAATAAAAAGCAGTTAGAATGACAGAAGGTTACTTTGGAAAGGAGAGAGGAGCAGGGTAGAGAAAAGCTGTGTCTGATGTACTTTATACCTTTTCTAAGAGAAGAGATTTGAGACAAATATGGCAAAAGTGGTAACATGTTTAATCTCACTGGTGGGAATATGGGGTGTCCTATTATCTATATTTTTTGTTTGAAATATTTTATAATTAAAGCAAATTTTTAGTTATATAAATTTCTACCCTCCCCTAGATGTTCGGTCCCCCAGTCTTCTGCCCTACAAGTTACTAGTATTTTGACTCCTTCTAGAATTATTCATTGTGTTCTCAGGCATAGTTATGTTTGAGTGGATGGAGGTGGGAGCTACTCAACGTCTTTCATACCTTTTTCACAGTGTGTCCTTGAGACCATCCCACACAAGTGTTTGTAGCACTTGTGTCCCTTTCCTGGTTCCCTCCTGTCCCCCTGCTTCCCCTCACCTCTGCTTTACTCCCGCAGGGCACTGAGGTTGCTGCCAGTTTTCCACTGTTACGTACAGTGAACATCCTGGTACACACAGGTATATGGCTGTATGTGATATAAATTCCTGGAGGCAAAATTGGTGGCTCAAACTTATAACCTTATCAAATTGTTCTCACAGAAACATTACAGCAGTATGTGCTCTGCAGCAAAGTGTTGGAGCACTTCTTCACTCTCCTCACCTGCCTGATGTTCTTAGAATTTCTTATTCTTGTCAATTATTTTCTCTGCATTTGATGCAGAAGCTCTCTCAACATGCATGTTTTAGTATTGTTTTAAATTAATGTTTTTCTTTTATGTCAATTATTAGCTTGGAATATAAAATTACTTGAACTCTGTAGTGTTTCAACTCTGAAGTGTTTGAGATTATACAGATAAAAGCCAAGACCTGAATGTGTTTAACTTTACATATAAAACTTATTATTTGACACTTAAAAACTTCTATAATTAATCAGTGGAAATGAAGCTTTATTTCTTTTTTCATCCAGTCACAGTAATTTGTTATGATATGCTTTCATGGAAAAGTATTTGAAGCTAAAAGCTAATATTTCTGTCCAACTTATTGTATGAGGCTAGTAGAGCTTTGATACTAAAACTGAATAAATTGTATGGGACAAGAAAATTAGAGGTCAATTCAACTTAAGAATGTAGATGCATACATCTTAAAATAATGTTGGTACACCCAAACAATAGAGTATCATTCAGCACTAAAAAGAAATGAGCTATCCAGCCGTGAAAAGACATGGAGGAACTTTAAATGCATATCTAAATGAAAATCTATTATTGTAATTCAATACATTATCAGATTAAAGGAGAAAAGTTAAATATCCATGAATGCAGGGTAAACATTGAGTAAAATTCAACACCCATTCCTGATAAAAGAAACATTTAGTAAACTAGAAATTACTGAGGGGAACCTTCTTAACCTGAAAAGGGTATCCACCAGAAACCTATAGCAAATATTACACTTAGTGGTTAAACCTTAGAAGCAGTTCTTTCAAAATCAGGGAAAAAATATTTCTATTTGACATTGAATAAGAGGTCCTAGCCAATGCAATTAGATAAGAAAAAGAAATAAGAGGTATGAATGAGAAATATGAAGTATAAGGGAGACAGAATTATCACTGTTGGCTGGTATTGAGAGATTCAGAACCAGCTACCAAATGTTAGAGAGCTTAGCAAGATTGCTGGGTGTGAGAGTAGCATTAAAAAGTCAGTAGCAACAATTGTAACATGTGTATGTGTGTTTCTGTTCCTGTGTGTGTGGCAGATTGCATTTTCCAAAAGGACTGCACCAACCTATGTTGAACCCCCATGCTCTTTGCACAAAGAGGCTGTGATTTCTTGCACCAAGAGGTGGTCTCTTTTCCCTATTCTTGGGTTTTGGAAGGCCCAATTGGGTAAAAATATGAGCTAGAAAGTTACCTGTCCTAGGACTGTTGGGTGGTGGCAGGCAGGACGGTAGGAAAATTACCTGAATAACTTATTTATGCTTAATTTATAAAATTACCTGGTGCCTAACTTTTTTAAAAATGGATTTATTTATTTATTTTATTTTATTTTTGGCTGAGTTGGCTCTTTGTTGCTGTGCGCGGGCTTTCTCTAGTTGCAGCGAGCGGGGGCTACTCTTCATTGCGGTGCGCGGGCTTCTCATTGCGGTGGCTTCTCTTGTTGTGGAGCACGGGCTCTAGGCATGCAGGCTTCAGTAGTTGTAGCACGTGGGCTCAGTAGTTGTGGCTCACGGGCTCTAGAGCACAGGCTCAGTAGTTGTGGCACACAGATTTCATTGCTCTGCGGCATGTGGGATCTTCCTGGACCAGGGCTTGAACCTGTGTCCCCTGCATTGGCAGATGGATTCTTAACCACTGCACCACCAGGGAAGTCTTGGTGCCTAACTTTTAAAATACTGTTTCTCCAGACATGGTAGTGTGAGCAAAAGCCCAAATTAATTTTTGCTGTTAATGCATACTGTTTGGGGTTTTTTTTGGTATGTTTCTGTTTTTACCTGAATTCTTAGAATAGTGTACCATTTGGGAGAAAAGGCTGGTCATGATGGATACAGCAAGTAGCTGAGTGCCTAGTGCAGGCATACTGGCACAGAAGTTCTTCTGTAGTGGAATACCAAGAAACATAAGGGTCCTAAAATGAGCATTTGTAGCTCTAGAAATAAAATTTGAGAATACCTGGGCTCAGAATAAAGTAACAGTTATATGGCATGAAGATAAAGAAATAGATTACAATTTTAAGATAGAAGCTCTGAAATATAGGTAGATAATATTCAGAGAGTTTAGTTGGAAATTTGAGTATGATGTGGTAACCTTAGCTTCCTCCTTTGCATCAGTTGTCACATGAACTGTTAACGTTGCTGTAGGTGTTGAACATGGCAGGGCAGTGAACGTGTATGAGAGCACAGCCTTCTGCTTGAAGGACCTTGGTTCAGTCCTGGAGTCTCACACTCACTAGCTGTGGGACCTTTGGTAGATCATTTAACTCCTGAAAGCCTGTCACCCCTGACATACAAAATGGGGAAGATAATCTTTCCCACTGGTGTTATGAGAATTGAATGAGGTCACGTCGATGTTGTGCTTTGCATAGTACTTGACCTATACTAAGTGCTCAGTGAAAGTTATTTATTTATTTATTTATTTTTGCGGTACGCGGGCCTCTCACTGCTGTGGCCTCTCGCACTGTGGAGCACAGGCTCCGGACGCGCATGCTTAGTGGCCGTGGCTCACAGGCCCAGCCACTCCGCGGCATGCAGGATCCTCCCAGACCGGGGCACGAACCTGTGTCCCCTGCATCAGCAGGTGGACTCTTAACCACTGCGCCACCAGGGAAGCCCGAAAGTTATTTTATACTGGCTGGGAAAGTATCTGTTTTGCTATATAAAATTTAAGAGAAATATTAAAATATATTTTTGTTATTTTAAGGAAATTCGCAGTGAGTCCCATGACTATCCTCATAGAGTGGCCAAGTTTCCAGAAAACAGAAATCGAAACAGATACAGAGATGTAAGCCCATGTAAGTACTTGTGGGGGGTGTGGGTGTGTGTGTCGTAGGAGGCGGGACGTGGTGGAAAAGGTTGGGGTCGGGGTTGGTAACTATGGTGATTTTTTTTTTGCATACTAATGTAATATATGTTCTTTAAAGAAAAATTTCAAGGTATAAAATAGTAGAAGGAAGGAAAATTGCCCATAATTATTTCCTCCTCCAACACAGCCACCATTAATTGATGTATTTCTTACCAGCCTTTTTTCTTACACGATTTTTCTCTTTTCAAAATAATTGTAATCATATATGTGTAGTCATATATATCTACTTCTTTTCATATTATTCCATAGCTTTTTTAAGTATTACTTAAAATATTTATTGGTGTAATTTGTTTTTTCCCCCTGAATTACAAAAGTCGTGTGTATTCACTACTACTTGAAAAGTTTTAAAAGTTTTAAAACATAGAAATGTGTAAAGGAAGAACTCTCATCATTTAAAAACAAGCAAATACTATTGGGTTTGTATTCTTTTGGTATTTGTCTGTGTAAATGTGTATGTGCATTCTTTTAAATTCAGCTGGAATCCTGCACGCACTGACCTGCAGCTTTTCTCCCATGTGGTCGCATGTTGTAGACGTTTCCTGTCCTGAACAGTCTTTTAGTGGCTTCCACAGTGGCTTTGGGCAGGTCAATCTTTATGTAACAGTTCCCTGTGGTTGGACTTAGATTCTGTCGTGTGTGCGCATGTATGTGCACGCGCGGGCGCGCGCACACACACACACACACACACACACACACACACACACACACACAGGGTTTTGTGAACAGTTATAACACCAGGGCTTTAAAAATGTGTTCATCAAGTGATTTTATTTTTGTTCTGATCGATCCCACCTTCAGATATTGAATTAGGCTGCCTTACTGCTCAGAGGATTCGCATGTTTGGTTTCAGTGGGTGAGCGTAGGCATCCTCTTTAGGGCTGCTGGTGTGCTGCATTTGTGTTCGATGCCAGGTGCCTCCTCTTGGGCCTCATGCTCCACCATCACCTCTCTTCTTCATAGCTTCAACCTCTTTCTAATAACTCTCTTCCCTTATTATTCAGATGTGCTCCAGTCTCTTCCGACCTCAACCCCCATATTGCACTCCAGCTATCACTTTGTCACCTACACAGACACAGGCATGTGCACTCTCACACACACACACACACACACACACACACACACACACACAGAGAATCTTAGAAGCATGCACCACCCTGACTGTCTCCACTCTCATCACCCACGCGTTCTTCAGCCATGGTTCTACCCCAGGCTCCCCACTGAAACTTATTCTAAAGTACTGTGCGCTTTCTAGTTTTCTAATGCAATGAGGGACTTTCCATCGGTGTCTTTTCTTATCCCTCTGTGACTTCCGACATTGTCAACCATGCCTTCCTTCCCTAAGTCCATATTTTTCTTGATTTTGCTGTTACTTCTCTGGCTGATCACGCCTTTTCAGAACTTCTCTTCCTCATTTGTCTTTGTCTTCAGGGCTCTGTCTCTGCCTCTGTCTCCCCCTCTTCTACTTGTGTGAATGGCCTCATTTTCTGTGAGTTCAGTTGCCATCTCTCTGCTTCTGACCCCAGATCTCATCTGCAGCCTACGTCTCTATTCTCGGCTACAGACCCACTTACGCACTTTTCTGTCTTGATGTGCTGTAGCCACCTCAGGCTCAGAATTCCTTCCCCACAGTCTCTCAGTCCCAGCCCTAATCTGTTCTTTCTGCTTTATCCCCATGTTCATAACGGCTACCACTAGCCACACACTTGCTGCAGCTAGAAACTCAGACCTCTCTTCTCTCATTCAGCTCCCACATCTGGTTGGTGTCTAAGTAATTATAATTCCATTTCCACAGTATATTTCAAATCTGTTCTCTGTTCATAATGGCTTGGTTCAGGCCTGGGTTATTACAGCAGCCTCTTAACTAGTCTCTATTCTGTTCCCACCTCAGTCCAACCCCCACATGGTATCCAGAGCAATCTTTGTGTGATGCAAGTCTGTCCTCCACTCCTGTCTTCAGTCGTGCTCCTCAGTTTTATGAAAAGTTAAAGTGCTTTAGCATTACCACACAAGGCCTTTTGTAGCCATTTTCCTACAAATTGTTTGTTTTGGTGACTCACTTGGCACCAACATGCCCTGTTTTTAACCGTTTTCGAATGTCATTCCCATTTGGAATAGGCTTCCTCTCTTTGACCGACTTCACTCAAAGTCCTCTTCCCCCAAATACCGTCTAAACAACCACTTCCCAGGGGTGTTATCCTCACACAGGAGAGGAGGTCATGTAGCTGGTGACTCCCACTAAATACAGGTGGACCTGGGAATAGGTATTTTTTCAAAGTTCCTGAGGTGATGCTGGTATACCTTTCTTGATTGAGAGTCGTTAGATCATTTCCATACAGAGTCCCGTACAGTTGCTGGCTTGGTTCAGAAAACGTGTATTGAAAACCAGCTGCATGTCCGCCATTGTGCTGTGCCTGAGAGGACCGTGAGTCCGCACGCCCTGCCTGCCAACAACATACGTGCAGTGGGGGGCGGGTTGT
The DNA here is from genome assembly GCF_000442215.2 of Lipotes vexillifer. Lineage (NCBI taxonomy): Eukaryota > Metazoa > Chordata > Mammalia > Artiodactyla > Lipotidae > Lipotes > Lipotes vexillifer. Next base: position 1,752,917 of record NW_006787426.1, read on the forward strand.
GTGTGTGTGTGTACGTGCCTGCTGTACTTTGTGTGTCAGGAGATGGCGCAGTGCTGGTGGAGCCGAGAAGAGGCACTCAGCTCTGCTTAAGGAGTTAGGGGCGGCTTTTAAGATAATTTTTTTTTTTTACTTTATTAAAATAGTCTATTTTAAACCAGCAATTATTTTTCATATAAAGAATTTCTAAACATCCGTACAGGAAATAAACAGATAATACTGAGTGCAAAGCAGACAATGACATGTTTGCAAGCAATCAAAAGGAATTGTTTTTTGTTTGTTTGTTTTTAATTCAGAATCACAGATCTTTCTAGATTTTGATTCATCAAGTCTGGAAATTTTTTTTTTTTTTTTTTTTTTTTTTTTTTTTTTTGCGGAGCACAGGCTCCGGACACGCAGGCTCAGCGGCCGTGGCTCACGGGCCCAGCCGCTCCGTGGCATGTGGGATCCTCCCGGACCAGGGCACGAAACCGTGTCCCGTGCATCGGCAGGCGGACTCCCAACCACTGCACCACCAGGGAAGCCCCTGGAAATGTATTTTTAAACAAACTCCTTACGTGATTCTTATATGCCCAGCTTGAAACTACATTTGAAGGTATGAATATGAGGTACATATTCAAAGAGGGGTATTTTGTGGGGTGTTTTTTTTCCTCTACTATTTATTTATTTATTTATTTTGGCTGTGCCGGGTCTTAGTTGCTGCTCACGGGATCTTCGTTGTGGTGCGTGGGCTTCTTAGCTGTGGCATGCATGCAGGATCTAGTTCCCTGACCAGGGATTGAACCCGGGCCCCCTGCATTGGGAGCTCAGAGTCTTACCCTCTGGATAGCCAGGCAGGTCCCAAAGAGGGGTATTTTGAAATAGAAAGAAATTTAAGAAGTCTACAGTCTTTGTATAATTGCCAGGCAGGTCCCAAAGAGGGGTATTTTGAAATAGAAAGAATTTTAAGAAGTCTACAGTCTTTGTATAATTGCCATGACTGAAAAGATGCCTTATTTGTCTCACTTAACCATGAGGTAATTGTAGAAGAGATTGGCTAGAAGGTGGTTGGTTGAGAAAAGAAAGGTTGTAGTCATCACTTTGAGAATTGTATTTGTACTGTTAGAGACAGCTGCCAGAGTTTGAAATATTCCTTACTATATTTGCTTTGCACGTAGAAATCCCAGTTTACTCTTTGATCTAAAAGGAGGTGAAAGAGTAGTTTTTTGTTTTGTTTTATTTTTGTGGTAAAAACACATACCATAAATTTACCCTTTTAGCAGTTTTTAGGTGTCCATCACGGTGTTGTTGGCTGTATGCACAATTGTTGTATGACAGCTCTTGTCATCTTGTGTGACTGAAACCCTACCCCCTCCCCTAGCCGCTGGCAGTCACCATTCTACTTCCTCTTTCTCAGAGTCTGATCAGTTCGGGTGCCTCATAGAAATGGAATCATATAGTGTTTCTTTTGTGATTGGCTTATTTCACATAGCATAATGCCCTCAAGGTTCATCCATTAGTGGGTTTTTTTTTTTTTAACATATTTATTGGGGTATAATTGCTTTACAATGGTGTGTTAGTTTCTGCTTTATAACAGAGTGAGTCAGTTATACATATATATATGTTCCCATATCTCTTCCCTCTTTGTCTCCCTCCCTCCCACCCTCCCTATCCCA
>NW_006787426.1:1760414-1774791 GCF_000442215.2 Lipotes vexillifer
CTCCCTCCCACTGGTGCAGGTGCCGTCCCTATTCTTTTGTCTCTGTTTTTAATTAATTTTTTCTTTTGCCCTAGCCAGATACGTGGGGAGTTTCTTGCCTTTTGGGAGGTCTGAGGTCTTCTGCCAGCATTCAGTAGGTGTTCTGTAGGAGTTGTTCCACATGTAGATGTATTTCTGGTGTATTTGTGGGGAGGAAGGTGATCTCCGCGTCTTACTCCTCCGCCATCTTTCCACCGCCTCTCCATTAGTGTTTAAAGTAACACATGGACTTCTGATTCCAGTAATGTGTCAGGTTAGATAGTCCATAGTTTCTTACTGCCATAAAACAAGAAGATTCTCAATAAACACACTTTTTAAATAAATAGGTGGGGAGGAAGTAAGGAAGACATCCAGGCTTTCTGTGTTCCCCACCTCCTAAAAAAAGATCTCAGCAAATGGCAGAGCTACTCTGAATGCACATGGCAGTATCAGCTGTGACATTTGTATTCACCTAATAAAATGTCTCAAGGTATATAAGGCAAAAATGAATAGAATTACAGAAAGAAATTGACAATTCTATATTCACAGACTTTTTTTCATTTATTTAGTTAATTTATTTTTATTTTTGGCTGTGTTGTGTCTTCGTTGCTGCACGTGGGCTTTCTTTAGATGTGGCGAGCGGGGGCTGCTCTTCGTTGCAGTGCACAGGCTTCTCAATGCGGTGGCTTCTGTTGTTGTGGAGCACAGGCTCTAGGCGCGCGGGCTTCAGTAGTTGTGGTGCGTGGGCTCAGTAGTTGTGACTCGCGGGCTCTAGAGCGCAGGTTCAGTAGTTGAGGCGCACGGGCTTAGTTTCTCCGCGGCATGTGGTATCTTCCTGGACCAGGGCTCGAACCTGAGCCCCCTACATTGGCAGGCGGTTTCTTAACCACTGCACCACCAGGGAAGCCTGTTCACAGACTTCTTAAGGCAAAATATTAGTAAAGAAGTAGAAGATTTGGACCACACAGTTAAGCTTTATTTAATGAGAAAAATATATAAGACGTTATATATAGAACCTATTCAACAATTAGAGAATTCACATTCTTCTAGGACTTACATGGAATATTTGTAATTGACTAGGCTGTGGAAGTAACTCTTAAAACAGTTTAAGAATTACTGTGTTACAGGCCATGTTCTTTGACCATAATGCAATTAAATTATAGATTATTAATAAAAACATAAAACTTCCTATAAATTTGGAGATTTCAAGATTTCTGAATGATTCATGGGTTAAGAAGAAATCATAATGGAAACTTAAAAGTGAACAATAGGTAAAATTCTACTTATTAGAACTTGCATAAAGCAGCAAAAAGAGTACTGCAAAAAAATACACTCTTAAATGTTTGTATTAAAACAAAAGGCTGAAAATTAAAGTGCTAAGTGTCTAACCCAATTTAGAGTAAAAGTAACAGAATAAACCCTTCCACAAAACAAAGCAGAAAGGAAATAATACAAAAATTAAAGAAGAATAGAAATCAAAGGACCAAACAAAACCAAATTATTAGTTCCTTGATAAGACTAATAAACTGGCAAGATTGAGCAAGAAAAATAAAACAAACATAGAAACCAGAGAGACAGGGACTTCCCTGGTGGTCCAGTGGCTAAGACTCCACGCTCCCAATGCAGGGGGCCTGGGTTCAATCCCTGGTCAGAGAACTAGATCCCGCATGCCTCAACTAAAAAGATTCCGCATGCCTCAACTAAAAAATCCCACATTCCGCAACAAAGATCCTGCATGCCACAACTAAGACCCAGAGCAGCTAAATAAATAAATAAACACATACATACATACAGTAAATATTTAAAAACAAAACAGAAACCCCAGAAAAACAGAGACAGGTGCATATAAACAGTATTAGGAGAAAAAAGGGAAACATCAATACAGATGTAAAAGGAATTAAAAAGCTAGAGTACTGCAAACAATTATGGCAATAAATGTGATCAGTTAGAAGAAATGGAACAGACTCTTGGAAAAATAGAATTTACCAACACAGATTAAAGGAAAAGTAGAGTCTAAGTAGACCTGTGACAGCTAAATAAATTAAATTAATTAAAAAAATGTTTCCACTAAGAAAACACTGGGACTAGATGCTTTAACAGGTGTGTCTTTTTAAAATTTATTTATTTATTTATTTAATTTATTTTTGACTGCGTTGGGTCTTTGTTGCTGTGCGGCGCTTTCTCTAAGTTGCGTTGCGGCAAGTGGGGGCTGCTCTCTGTTGCGGTGCACGGGCTTCTCATTGCAGTGGCTTCTCTTGTTGCAGAGCACAGGCTTTTAGGCGTGCAGGCTTCAGTAGTTGTGGTACACGGGCTTAGTTGCTCCACAGCGTGTGGGATCTTCCTGGACCAGGGCTCGAACCCGTGTCCCCTGCACTGGCAGGCGGATTCTTAACCACTGCACCATCAGGGAAGTCCCAACAGGCTTGTCTTAATAATAATAAAAACTCTCCCTGAGAACAGAAAAAGAGAATACTCTTCAATTCCTTTTGTGAGGCTATTAGATAATTTGGATATCCAAACCAGAAAAGTTTAGTGAGAGGAATAAAAGTTGCAGGCGTATCTACCTCATGAATGTAGATGTAAAAATCCTAAAGAAAGGTTAGAAAACTGAATACAGCAGTGTCTGTATTAAGTTTATTTTAGCAATGTAAGGGTGGCTTAGAATTAGACAGTCTTATAAATGTAATTAACCTTAGTAACAAGGCAAAGGAGAAAAAGCCATATGAATATCTCAATAGATGCAAAAAGATTATTTAAAGTCAGTTCTTGCTCCTGATTAAAAACAAATAACGTATCAAACTAGAAACAGAAGGAAACTTCTGTAACTAACATGAGAGGACACCTACAGTCACATCACTCTTAATGATAATGTGTTACAAACATTCTTAAAACTCGAGGAGAAGACAAGGGTGCCCACAAGTACCACTTCCACTTGACATTGTACTTTGGGTCCCAGACACTACAGTAAGAGAAGAATAAGAAACGAAGGCATAAGGATTGGGAACTGCTGCTGTCTAACTAACCCCCTCAGACCCTAACAGTCACTCGCCACGTCTGGAATTGGGAGGCTGACTGGATGCAGGTGGGTCTTGCTTACCATCTCCCAGGCAGCATAGCTCAGGTGGTAGCCGGGCTGGGTCGCCTGGACCCTCACCCAGTGGTAAACCGTCAGCTGCAACACCTGCACATGGCATCTGCACGTGACCTGGACTTCCTCACCAGTAGCCCCTGAGTTGCAGGAGTGAGCATCCTTGGAGTCTAGCCGGGAGCTGCACTGCCTGTGTCACCTCTCCTTTGAAGTCACACATCACCTGCACCACATTCTGTTCATTAGGGCGAGGTACCACGTCATCCGGGTTCAAGAGGGGAGAGTTGTCACAAAGAACTGTGGGCATGTTTCAAAACCACTACAGTTATGAATTATATGGTTTTTTTCTTCATAGATAATCCAGAAAATTCGCAGACAAGTAATTAATAAACATTTTGATAGTCTCAGAATTACAAGACAATAGATTTTCAATTTATGAAAACAGATTTTTATACATGACAAGAATGTGTTTGTCATCTTCCTTGCTAAGCACACTTAGATAAAAACTATTGTATAATAGTAATCAGAATAAGTATAGCTATAACTTAAATGTTATGGTAACTGTTCTGTAAATATTTGCTAACATTCTTCCTCATCACATCTAAAGGTTAAAAATAAAGAGTGGGACTTCCCTGGTGCCTGCCAGTGCAGGGGACATGGGTTCAAGCCCTGGTTCGGGAAGATCCCACATGCCACAGAGCAGCTAAGTTCGTGCGCCACAACTACTGAGCGTGTGTGCCACAACTGCTGGAGCCTGCATGCCACAACTCCTGGAGCCCGTGTGCCTAGAGCCCGTGCTCCGCAACAAGAGAAGCCACTGCAATGAGAAGCCCATGCACTGCAAGGAAGAATAGCCCCTGCTCACCGCAACTAGAGAAGGTCTTCACGTAGCAACGAAGACCCAACGCAGCCATAAATAAATAAATAAATAAACTAATTAATTAATTAATTAAAATTTAAAAAATCATTAAAAAAATAAAAATAAAGACTAAATGCACTTATTCTCAAAATCCATTGTGTAGACAGCTCTTTTACTTAAAAGTTTTCTCATTAACTGTTAGGATTTTGACCTTTGGTTCTATCTCTTAGTTTTTGGTGAAGAGTTCTTAACATGATATCAAAAGCACAATCCATAAAAGAAAAAAATCAACAAATTGGACTAAACCAAAATTTAAAACTTTTGCTTTGTGAAACACCCCGTTAGTAGGATGGAGAGACATGGACAGAGTGGGAGAAAATATTTATAAACCACAAAGAACTCATATCTAGAATATATACAGAACTTTGAAAATACAGCAGTAAAAATCCCAAACAGTCCAGTTCAGAAATGGGCAGAAGATGATGAACGTAGATGGCACATAAACACATGAAAAACATCACTAACCATTAGGGAAAAACAAATTAAAACCATAGTGGTGAGTGATTGTGACACACATACTAGAGGAGTTGAAATGACAGGACTGCGGACTCCAAGGACGCGGAGAAGCTGGATCTCCTACGCAGCGGGGAGGACGGAGGACGGTGGACGGTGCGGCCACTCTGGAATGTGGTGTGGCAGCTTCTTGATTACCTTATATGACGCAGCTGCCGCACTACCGCACTTCTCAGTTATCTCCGAGAATTGCAATCTTATATCCACACAGAAATGTGAACATGGATGTTCAGAGCAGCTTTGTTTGTAAGAGCTCCAAATTGGAAATGACCCAAGTGTCCATCAGTGGGTAAGTGGTCAACACACCGTGATTCTTTTGTTCCTGCCGTGGGAAGCTCCCCGTGCCCTGCAGCAGCTTGGGTGGGCCCCAGAGGACTCCCACTGAGCAGAGTCCAGTCTCAAGGTTACCTCCTGCGTGATTCCATTTATACAGCGTTCTGGGAATGGTGCCGCCGTTACGGGAGAGGGCAGACAGATCACTGGGTCAGGACGGGGTCGGGGAAGAGAGACTCTGAAGGGGGCACAGAGGAGCTTGTGGTGGTGGGTGCATGAGTTTGCACACGCGATAAAACCGCTCCACACGAGTGATGCCTGCAAAAGAGGAGACGGGGATCAGGTCTGAGGGTTATTCCAGTGTCTTTCCAGGTTGCTGGATTTCACGGCCTTCCTGAATCGGGTCCTGGGTAGGGCACTGTGCGAGGCGGGGGTGGGATGCAGTGAACTTGTCAGGGTCCCTGGCCATGCTGATGGCTGAGGCCTGGGCGCTGAGCAGGCTGGAGCCTCGTCATGGCAGGCCCCGCCTGTAGCCACCGCGTCACGTGGACAGCTCTGGTGTTGGAGCTGCGCCGGGGCTGCAGGGAGAGCCCTTAAGTCAGTGAGGAAGCCGGGCACATCCTCCAGGACCATCCATTATACTCAGAATGGGCATTGGGGGAAGGAGTGGTTGATATATTAAAATACAGATACATAGCAAAGTAGAATTTTTAAGTTTCTGTAAATTTTTAAGATAAAATAGGACTTTTTGAGGAGTTCTGTACTTGACACGTTTAGGGTGTAAATGAGGGTCAGTCAGTAGAAATAGTGGAGAAGGACGAGTGTAGTCTGGCCGTTTCCTCTTAACAGATGAGAAAGAGGCCCAGGAGACCAGTGCTCGGTTTCGGGTCCTGGGCCCGCACCTCCGGGGGCCGCCCTGCTCCGTGCAGGTCACAGCGGCTTCTTCGGCCATGGGGGCCAATGGAGCCAGAGCAGACCCCGGGGCCACACCCACGCCCCTTCGCCTCCCTCACTGTTCTCTCTCATCTGGCCACATGATTCCAGTTGCCTCTACTAAAAAGTCCTGAAGCTTTCTGAGCTCTTGTTTTTTGCTGAATTACTTTACTCCTCAAGTCAGTTGTAGTTTCATCTCCTGCTGACATTTAGAGTGTTTTAATAGTGACATGTCATTCTAAAAAAATTCTACCGCAGCTTAACAGTTGGAATATGAACATTTTCTGGAATTCATTGTATAAACAATGCTTGACCACTTGCTAGCCTAAATTGTTATGACACCGTGCTGGTAGGTGCTACGAGAAAATGGAAGTAGAAGCCTCTATTCTCTGATAGTTGGATTTAGGAGTTGAGACTAATGAATCAGTACAGGATCTCTCAACTCTGAACCTAAGTTTCAGGCACTTCTCTTCCCTTTGTTCACGGGGCTTGTGCCGCAGTCACCATCCCCAGACGTGAGGCACATACCCATCACAAAGCCTTAACTCTTCTCTGTGCGTGGCACACTCTTGACCCAAATATTCATGTGGCTGACCTCCTCTAAGTCTTTGCTTCAGTGTCACTGTCACAGTGAGGCTCAACCTGACCACCTGTTTAGAATTGCAACCTGCCCCCCTTCCCAGCACAGCTGCCCTTTACTCTGCTCTTTTTTCCCATAGGGTTTATTACTGTATAACATGTAATAAAAATACTTAATTATTTTGCTTATTGCTCTCTCCCTTTGCGAGAAGGTAAAGGAGTGTGGATGGGTTCCAGGGGCCTGGGTTTGTGGATGAAAGGGAAATACCATTCGTCCCCCTACTCCCCCCTCCCTTCCTTTCTCCTAGAAGGAGAGATCTGAGCTTCAAGGAAAGTGGTGAGCTGCTCACTGATTGTGTGAGACCAAAGCGTGGTGTGTCTTGTTTTTTAATTAAAACAAAATTAATTAATTAATTTATTTTTGGCTGCTTTGGGTCTTCGTTGCTGCAAATGGGCTTTCTCTAGTTGTGGCGAGCAGGGGCTACTCTTCGTTGTGGTGCGTGGGCTTCTCATTGTGGTGGCTTCTCTTATTGCAGAGCACAGGCTCTAGGTGCACGGCCTTCAGTAGTTGTGGCTCATGGGCTCTAGAGCACGGGCTCAGTAGTTGTAGCTCGCGGGCTCAGTAGTTGTGGTGCACCGGCTTAGTTGCTCCACGGCATGTGGGATCTTTCCGAACCAGGGCTCGAACCTGTGTCCCCTGCATTGGCAGGCAGATTCTTAACCACTGTGCCACCAGGGAAGTCCCATGTCTTGTTTTATAGATGCTGTCGAAGAGGAAAGGTGTCCGTGTTCAAGCGACAGTGGTGACTTTTACCCGTTTTGTAAGGACACCTCCCAGTCTTTCCATCTCAGAGACTCTGGGGTGGATTCAAGGGGCCCTTTTCAGTTTGGGGATGTGCGCAGGCAGAATTTAACCAGTTAACACTGTCCTGTCAAGTTTAGGAACTTGGAATCATGATGGATTCAGAGAGGTGGACATGTGCAGGCAGCTGGCCCCTCGTTTGGAGGAGGCTAAGCCCACTTGTGCGCTCCACACAGCATTGCTGGTGGCCGGTCCATGCGGCTGCGCCACGGGCCCCGATGGATGGGACCGCCTGAGTGTCAGGCCGTCCTCCTCGTTCCAGCCCGTCCTCTGTCAGCTGCTTGTTCATTCCTCGAAGCTCAGGTGCTCGTGCGGAGTTGCCAGGGCCTCTCCTCCTGGTCCTTCTCGGCAGCCCCTGTGCTCCTCTTCCTGCTGCTCCTCCTGCTGGAAGCCCCCTCCCCTCCTCTTACCCTGGCCTGCTCCCACCATACTCAGCACAGCGTGGTATGGCACTAGGACTTATTTCCTGATAGGATTTTTTTTCTTTTAAAAAGCTTGAAACAAATAATGTCTTATCTCTCTGTCCTGGTTGCCTGGCTCCTGGCATGTATGTGTTGACCACGTGTGGAAGGTAGTCAATTTAAAGAGCACATCGTCTGGTGGGCGGGATGTGCAGGAGGGGGGCTTCCATCAGAGAAGGGAAGTCCTGGGCCAGGCCTTCAGGAGATGAGGTGTGTGTGCAGAGATGGAGGCGGAAGTCATCCCTGAGGCAAAGAGTGGGGTGGGCGGCGATGCTGGGGAGGATCTGGGGCGTCTCTGGGCCTCTGCTGCTGCTTCTCTAGGGTGCGATCGAGGCTGATGGCTTGACTGGCCCGAGTGTCAGCAAAACGTGCACAACACGACTCAGGGTATGAGGGGTGAGGGTGGAGAGCAGCGAGCACCTGACATGTCCCAGGAGTGAAAAGTCCTGCATAGCCGTTGTGGTTGGTTATGTCGTCAGAAAAGGAACCGTTCAGCTCGTATGGTTTTACTTTGCTGAGGAGACAGCTGAGATGCTGACCTTCTACACGATGGCTTGTTTCTTCTCCACTAACATGGCCACGCCAATGCTGACGGGGGTTTAGCTCTAGCTTTGCTTTTGGCTCATTGCTTGATTTATGAGAGAAAATTTGTGTTATTTGTGCTTCCAGTATCTACTTGTAGAATTAAAGACAGTTGACACATCTGTCAGATGCTTACATTCTTGGCTGGGAAGCGCCACATGGTGTGGAAATCAGTGCCGAACGCTTACTGTCCCCCATTGTGAATGGAGCCTGAAGCAGGAAGTCTGTTAAAGCTGTGCTGATAGTCAGTCTTCTGCCCAGTTTCTGTTCATTGTTCTTGATCTCTGCCTCGGCATAAATGTGAGCCCTTCCTGTTTGACCTGGAAGACTTTCCACAAGGAGATGTCTTTACAATAATGAAAAAATCTGGGGGGGTGGCGGGGGGATGGGATGGGGGAGAAAAGCTCATTGTGACAGTATTGAAAGAGGAAGCTAATCTGTGTTGTCAGCTCAGGCCACAGCTAGAGCCAGTCATTTCTTGACAGATGAAGCCATTTCTCAGAAAACAGGCTGTTTGCGGGTGGGAGGTGCAGGGACTCATGGTTGGAAGTTTGCCTAATCCAGCTCATTGCCACAGTCCATGGGGTGTGCATTTCTTCCCTTACCCCGATGATGCCACTGTGGAGAAAAGTATGCATTCTTGATCGTCCTGCTGGTGGTGTTATTAGATGCTGAGAAATCACATTTCCTGTGAGGTGTGGTTTGGTTGCTGTTGTGGCCTCTCCTGCAATACAGTTTGAATCATCTTCATTTTCTCCCTTTGCTGCATCCTTTAAAAGATAAGGAAGAGGGGGATAACCATACACTTAGAATGATGATAAAGTGCTGATGGCCCCGATGTTGTGGAACTCTGATCTGGTAGTCTCATTTCAGAGATTCTTAGGCAGGATCAGCTGCTTTGGGGAGAGGAGAAAGCTTGTAACTTCCTGGGTTCTTTTCTAACTCAGAAGTCAGAAGTTTGGTTTGGAGTGAGCCGTTCACAGGTTTGGGGCTGACCAGTCGTGACGGGCAGGGAGAGGAGACACTTGACCTCAAGTGTTAAGGGGACCCATGTCACCCTCACAGTTATTTCAGACCAGACAGTAAGTGGTTCTTCGTGGGAAAAGAGGCTTTGTCTCTCTTTGTTATCATTGCCAGAGAATATAAATCATTAAGTCACAATTACTCATAAAAAGGCTTTGATAGTTTCACTTCCTGAAATGTTTATACTTAACTTGGTAGATAGTGTTAAAGTGATATGTTTTATTTAACACAAGAAACTTAACGTTTTTTTACTCTACACAGATTCTCTTCTGAATCAAAAAGTTACATGCTTTGCATTTTTTATTAATCTTCTTAATGGAACAGAAGAATTAAAATGATGTTAGATGTAGCTGAAAGTTTAAAAATATCAGTCCTGAGGAGAAAACATAGGTTCAGCCAACACTTACTTGTAGCCAGTTCTAAATAGCTAGACTTTTCCCAAGGATTACCTTCCTTTTGGGGGGTGCCTTTCAGGTAACGCCCTGCTCCCCTACTGGTCAGCACTCGGGCTCCAGGGAACGGATCTGGGGGTGTGTGATTCATGTTTTTAATGAGCTGGAGTGACACCAGGTGTAGATGTTAACACTGGAGAGAATAACAGTGAACCCAGTTCAAAGTCCTGAAGGCAGGGTGTCAGATACCCTTAAAACACTCCTGAGGTCTTTCTCCAGGCTTATGGAAGGGTCTGGATGACTTGCCGGATAACTGAATTCCCAGCGCCCTGTAGGGGAACCTTCCCAGTGCCTATGGATTCTTGCTTCTTTTGCCAAATTGCTTTTTTCACTTGTGCAATAGATATGATTAGTCTCCGGGGTTTCTGTTCTTTCTGTGATTACAGCATGAGGAAATACGTTCCTTTGGTATTATATTTTGGTGGAACTTGAATTTTAGGGATTGTGTAGCATTCTGAAAGCATGCATTATTCTTCTGATAAGTGTTATCTAGGAGGTGTATGGTCTTTATTTTGTTAATTATATAGCTGACTTTTTTACTCTCTCACATAACAGTTAAAGAGTGATCAAACTGTTAAAAACAAAAATGACTGTTAAAAAAAAAAAGTGACTGTTGACATCATTTTTCCGAGAACACTAGTATAAGTGATTTACTATAACAAGACCTTCGCTTTTCCTGTTTGCACATGATGTGTAATATTTACAGAGGTCTTGGGTTCAATCCAGCAGAAACATCTCACATAAATTGATGTGTGGAACTAAAACCATTTAACATTTTCTTTCACATGGAGGTAATGTGAACAGTTTTTTTATTTTAAAAGTGGGGGAGAGAATGGTTGTTTGGTATTGCCTTGAGGGGAGCAGTTTACAATAGACGTTTTCTCTAGTTAGACATCGAACATGCATGTAGGTTATAATTCAGTCATATGCCTCTGCCTGTCATATATTTAGAATTCTGAGTTAACACTAGTTCTGTTATACGTGTGCTTCCTCTCGCAGTGTCTTGTTTCTCTTCCCTTCCCTCCAAAATGATATAGGTAAAGTTTTGTGCTCCACGTATTTAAATTAGCATCAATTCTAAATCTGTGAGATTTTCACTTTAAATAACTAGTATATCTAAAATGTTATAACACAATCTAAGTAATGAAGTATCTTTAGTTGTCTTTTAAAGAATTGGAATATTCCAAGTGTGTTAAATATAGTTTAGCACTTGATCTAATTATATAATTAAGTGCTAAAAATTATTTATATATAGTTGAATGCACATCTGTTGAATGAACAAAATGAAATGTAGTTACTCTGGGGATCTGGTCTTATTTATTTGAGGCCATTGTGTTTTGTTTTTTGTTTTTTTTGCGGTACGCGGGCCTCTCACTGTTGTGGCCTCTCCCGTTGCGGAGCACAGGCTCTGGATGCGCAGGCTCAGTGGCCATGGCTCATGGGCCGAGCCGCTCCGCGGCATGTGGGATCTTCCTGGACCGGGGCACGAACCCACGTCCCGTGCATCATCAGGTGGACTCTCAACCACTGTGCCTCCAGGGAAGCCCAAGGCCATTGTTTTTTGTAGGTAGACTTATTAGTTCTTAGGTATCAAGAATCTTAACCATCCTTTTACTTTTAGGAAGATAGGTGCTTTATTTCTTTTACTATGTTTTACCCTTTGGTCAATTTTTCTAGTTAAACAACAGCTAAACTACCACTAACAGAAGCACTTCCTTCTAACACACAGTAACAAACAAAAGGATTTCATCCTTGTACTTTCTTTTGAAAAAGGGAGTAATTTGGGGGACTTCCCTGGGGATCCAGTGGTAAAGAATCCGCTTTACAATGCAGGGCATGCAGGTTCGATCCCTGGTCAAGGAACTAAGATCCTACATGCTGCGGGGCAACTAAGCCCATGCACCACAACTACTGAGCTCGCGTGCGTCAACTAGAGAGCCTGTGTGCCGCAAACTATAGAGCCCATGTACCCTGGAGCCTGCGTGCCACAACTAGAGAGAAGCCCGTGCACCGCAATGAAAGATCCTGCATGCCTCAACAAAGATCCCGCGTGCCGCAACTAAGACCTGATGCAGCCAAAAATAATAAATAATCTTTTTAAAAAATAGTAAAAAAGGGAGTAATTTGGGATTTGACTCTACTGGGGTGCCAATTTATTTTTCTTTGTCTCTTCTATCATTTTATAAATATCCAGAAAATTAATATTAAAATAAAAAAGAAATGCAAGTTTGAAATGACAGTATGATTTGTCATACTCTGTTTCAGATGATCACAGTCGTGTTAAACTGCAAAATGCTGAAAATGATTATATTAATGCCAGCTTAGTTGACATAGAAGAGGCGCAGAGGAGTTACATCTTAACACAGGCAAGTGGTGTGATGTGCAGCCGACGCCTGACCGCCATTCTTGTGATTGGTCTTCTTTAAAACGCCAGCGAAAAGTGTGTCCTGACTTATTTTGGAGATGAAATGCTATTTCAGTTTTTTCTGTTGTTATGTAATGAATGGTGTTATAATGTTTTGCAGCTGTGTATATTTCAGATAAAAGTAATCTTCAGTGTTACACATTCTCTGAAAGAAAGTTGTTCATGAAATTTGGCTAGGCCGGTTCTCTTCTGGCCAGTTGTCCTCCTTGCTTTATATTGAATATTTGGTACAAAGCCTTGGTTTGTTGATGCTTTGTTACCTTCTGCTTCTCTTTACATCACTTGAATCAGAACGAGAGGCCCTTTGAAAGCTCTTCTCTGCCCCGCCCTGGCTTGTATTTTCAGAGTGTGGACAGGCCTTGGATGTCAGGGCAGGTGAGGGTGTGAGCCAGGTGCCCAGGCAACCAACAGGGAGGCCCAAGAGCCTGCTGCCCCTTTGGCCTCCTGCCCAATTGTTTCTCAGCACACCGGCCACACCCATGTTCCAGCAGCACTTTTCTTCCACTCTGAGATAGCAGAAATGATTTTGGTTTATCCACACCAGCTACCCTTTGCTTATCAAATAATAGATTTAATTAACAGTGCTCTCATTTCCCTCAGTTAATGAATTTTAGATATTCAAAAGATAAGCTGTATTATTCAGTATCTTGCAGTCACCTATAATGGAGCGTAATCTGAAAAAATATATGTATGTAACTGAATCACTTTGCTGTACACCTTGTAACTAACACAGTATTGTAAATCAGCTGTACTTAAATTTTAAAAAAGATAAGCTGTATATTTATAATGTTTGAGATTTTTAAAGAACCCATTTCAGATCAGAATAACCTGTTACTGAAAGTGAAAAGTGTTGAAAATGGTAAGAAGATATTCAAATTAATGTAACTATGAAAGGTTAGACTATCTCTAATTCACAGGAAACAAGAATTAATTACTCTTTTTTTTTTTTTTCTTTTTCTTTTTTTTTTTTGCGGTACGGGGGCCTCCACTGTTGTGGCCTCTCCCGTTGCGGAGCACAGGCTCCGGACGCGCAGGCTCAGCGGCCATGGCTCACAGGCCCAGCCGCTCCACGGCATGTGGGATCCTCCCGAATTTGCGGTACGTGGGCCTCTCACTGTTGTGGCCTCTCCCGTTGCGGAGCACAGGCTCCGGACGCGCAGGCTCAGCGGCCATGGCTCACAGGCCCAGCCGCTCCACGGCATGTGGGATCCTCCCGAACCAGTGCACGAACCCGTGTCCCCTGCATCGGCAGGTGGACTCTCAACCACTGCACTGCCAGGGAAGCCCTAATTACTCTTTTTTACTTGAAGTTAAAGCAGCTCCTGTAAATCAAAAAGAAAAAGAGAAACAGTCCATGAAAAAAACTGGCAAAGAATATAAATTCACAGTTCAAAGAAAAGAAATAAAGATAGACAATATACATATGAAGAGATGCTCAACTTTTCTAGTAATTAGGGAATATAAATTTAAACCAGCAATCGGTTACCACTTTTCTCCTGTCAGATCAGCAGAGATTTAAAAGTTTATAATACTCAGGGGTCTAATATGTAAAGACATAAAGATACATGTGAGGGTGTTTGTTATAACTTCATTTTAATAGCATAGGGCCAGAAATAGTAGAACTGAAGCAGTCTGCAAGGGGCCGGCTAAATAAATTATACACGTGCTCTTCTTACTGATTATTTCTGGAAATTAGGAAAAAAGAGAGACTTTAATTTGCCATTTTCTGTAATATTTGAAGTATTATGTGCATTCATGTTTTTAATAAACTCATTTTTAGAGGTAAAAACATATTTACTTTCTATTTGAAAAAATCATAATGATAAAAAACAGAAAAGAATAATTACCCTAGATTCCTTATCACACCCTTTCTTTCTCTCTTTTTTTCAAGATTCCTTATCACTCCCTTTCTTTCTCTCTTTTTTTTCAATCCGTTCCTTTTTCTCATCTTTAGTTTCTAAAAATGCAGTTGTTTCTCAAAATTCTGACTTAGGCTTTTTCCCCTGTCCAGTCTACACTCATCACTTCAATTCCCTGGGACCACATTTTGAACCTTTGTATCTTAAGAAAGAGGGTAAACTCTGGATTCATGGTATCTGTTTTTGAATCCCAGTCTGGCTGCTTCATTGGATGTTCATTATCCAGCAAAGCTTTGAGTACCTACTTTGTGGCAGCATTGTTTGAATAAAACAGCCATTCATAAAACTGCCATTATGGGGGCTTCCCTGGTGGCACAGTGGTTGAGAGTC
>NW_006787427.1:0-578 GCF_000442215.2 Lipotes vexillifer
AGTGCAGAATGGCTGGTCGACAACTGAGCTCGCGGGGCCCAGTGCAGACTCCGCGATATAGAGACTGAGCTGCAGCCAATCTGGCCCTTGATAGCTCTGCTCCCTCCCTCCCACTGACTCTGACAGGATCTCTACACAGCAGCCTAACCCACAGCCCGCAGGGTAGGGCATGTTTTCACCTCTCAATTCTCTGATCAAAATATAAAATTTCCTTTTTTCTGAACCAAACTCAGTCTCGATCTGTTGGCTCCAATGACACTGGGCAGGGGGACACTTGTTGGGGTCCACTCTGAAAGGATCAGTAACAGAAATTGAGAACATTGTAACTTCAATGAACAGATGTGTCACCCAAACTGTAATTAACATAGAAGAGTGTATAAGGCTCGGATAATGTAAGATGTTTCTAACACTTCCATTTGATATTTCCATCACTTAATTATAAGCAAGTTCAGTGAAAAGGTTTGTCTTATTTGTCAGGTCAGTATTAGAGAAATGAAGTGATTGCTTTCCAAGGATGTACATCTAATAATCTTGGTTGAAGCTTCAATCTTTTTAAAATACTTTTCCATTGAAAATGA
>NW_006787428.1:0-818 GCF_000442215.2 Lipotes vexillifer
GGAGAGACAGGTTAAAAAGAGGTGAAGTTAGATTAAATTTTGATATAAGTTAACACAAACTTAGAAATAGGCCTGTACGGGGTATCTCTGTCCACGTGGGAGGAACACCTGTACCAGCGGGGTGGCAGTCACCCCGCCCCCAGCACGTCCGGCTAGCCCCACACTGTGCCCTGCCTGCCTGCTGCAGACACTGGATTCCTGTGGTTCCCACCCAACTGTCCAGAAGGAAGGACCATCCCAAGAGGTTGGTCCCAAAAGGCTGTCTTTCCTAAGGCGCCTACATGTGCCTCGTGAGCAGGGGGCGATGTGCAGCTGTGGTCTGACCTGAGCACCAGGGCTGGGCAGTGGGTCTGCTGCTCTGCAGGGGAAATCCCACCAGGGTATCTGGGGGGCACTTTTGGATGGAGCCCTCCTGGCCTGAGGGGAAGGGTAGTTTTTAATCAGGATAAGTAGATTTTAATCAGGAAGAGTAGTTTTTAATCAGGATAAGTGTATTGCGTCCAAGTGATGTTAAGCCTGTTTCAGATCCAAATCCTGGGCCCGTACCTGGGGGATGCTCCTGGGATTGGGGGCAGAGAAGGAGTTGTGTCGAAGGAGAGCGGGGCACACATGGGTGGGCTGGGAAGAGAGACTAAGGGGGCTGACGGGGGGAAGAGACAGTCAGGGGAGAGGCAAGGGCTCTGCAAGGTGAATGCCACTTGTCCCCTGTCACCCCAGGTGGCATGGTGTCTCCAACCGTGAGACCTTAATTTGGAGGAACCAGAGACAAAAGAAGCGGCCTTTGAGTCTTGAGGCCTCATTCTTTCTGGGGCAGGAAT
>NW_006787430.1:0-985 GCF_000442215.2 Lipotes vexillifer
AAAAAAAAAAACTCTTCACGTATCGAGATGTGAGGAAGTCACTCTGGCTTATACCTGGTTTAAGTTAAATTTTACTGACCAAAGTGGCCTGTTTTGTGGCCTGTTGGATATGAATTGTACATTTGCTTTGGCATTGAGGAGGGGAATGCATTTGACAGTCAAAAAGGAGTAACTATGGTTCAGACATACAAGATAAACCTACATGACCAATGTAGATGTGATTTAGATGCATTCCTGTATTTTTTGTTTTCTTTTTAAGTTTTTTTTTCTTTTTTCTTTTTTTTGCTGTGGACCATTTTATAAGCCTATTGAATTTGTTACAATATTGTTTCTGTTTCATGTTTTGGTTTTTAGGTTGCGAGGCATATGGGATCTTAGCTCCCCGCCCAGGGATCAAATGGGCACCCACTGCTTTGGAAGGCAAAGTCTTAACCACTGGACTACCAGGGAAGTCCCCACATTCCTGTATTGTTCAACTTGGATTTCTGAGCTATATCAGACTCGGAATGCCACCAGCCATTCTCAAAACAATATCTGCTGATAGCTGCAACCGTACGGTTTCAAGGACTCCTCTCTTAACTATTAAATTTCAAACAATGACATTAGATCAGATACTAATAGAAAGATGAGACAAATGTGTAGTGGTCAATAGCTCCTGTTATGGATACGTCAATACTACATCAAAATTTAAAACCTACTTAGGTAGAATTAGACAACTGGCTACAAAGTCTCTCTGAAGTGTCAGTTCCAGACCAGGTTTCAGACATATTCTCCTGAATTCCTAAGGGAATGAAATCTATTTTTACTATTAAATTTTCAGTTGTTACCCCTCCTATTTTAACTGGATTGGTTGCACCAAAATGGGGGACCAAGGGACTGAGATCTTAATCATACAAGTCTCAGGTATAGGACTTGGATCTCAAATATTTCTAACTTGGTATCCATTCCCCTAGATTTAGGCAGGATGGCACCCCATTTCAGCAGG
>NW_006787431.1:0-228 GCF_000442215.2 Lipotes vexillifer
TCTCACTCATTTTGTTCAGATTTTCCAAGCAATGCATACAAAGGTGTCATCATCGAACCAAACGAATTCTGGGACGCTGCAGAACACAACCGGGCATGCCGTGAGGCTGTGCAGAGGAGCCACGACCTCGGAGCTCTCCAGAAGCCTGGGGAATCCACAGCCCTTGGGCCACTCAGCAAGAGCAACAGTCAATCCACTCTTGCAGCCACTGAGCCGTCAGAGGAAAAC
>NW_006787433.1:0-275 GCF_000442215.2 Lipotes vexillifer
CATATGTACATATGTGCATATGTAATTAAAATCATTTGTTTTTCCCCTGTTAATCTGTCTTTTGTTACAGGAGGGTTCCAGCCAAGAACCTAGAACACTAGAGGGAAAATGTGCTTTCTTCCCCTACAATACCTTTAATAGTCCCATATTCACTCTAGGTTTACCATCAGTTCTTGACTAGATACTTGCAAAATACCTTGGTTACCATAGTGGCTTACGACACATCATCTTTACCTGGATAAATACAGAAGCCTGTAGTCTTTATTAGGTTTAGA
>NW_006787434.1:0-4947 GCF_000442215.2 Lipotes vexillifer
TCCGGAGCCTGTGCTCCGCAACGGGAGAAGCCACAGCAGTGAGAGGCCCGTGTACCGCAAAAACAAAAAACAAAAAACAAAAAAACACTCTCACTTATTTCACCCTGTCTGGCATTCTGCCATCAACTTGTACTTTTTGGATTCAAGACACAGATTATATGTCAGCAATAACCAGAGTAGCTATTACATAAGCTGGTTATGGGATGCCATGTGCTTTCAACCGGTATCTTTTACAGTTCGGGTATAACAAAAATTTAGTTTTAGCACTCTCTTCTGAAATAAGCTTCTCTTATTTTTAGTGGATTTTAATTACTTTGAGAGGGATTTAAATAAAAATATACTGAACTATCATTTCTCCAGGGAATTAAAAAAATAAAGTTTATGGGAAAACATGAAATGTGGGGAAATATTAAACACAGTAAACTGCACAAATGTAATACGTAAGTTAGACATCAAGCTTTTTATGATCTAAGAATCTATTCCAAGAAAAAGAAAAATTGAAATTCGAAGACTTATGAGCTTGTTTCAAAAAATAGTAAAAATAAGTTCCAGCTGGTGTAAGAGCATAGTAAAGGTACAACACAGTACCAGGGTAAATAATAGCAGAGGATGGGTGAGGCATTGGTAATGGGAAACTTGAAACATAGAACATTTTACACTGCTTTTTAAAGGGATTTTTACAAAGATAAGGAAAAAATATATACACACACATAATACACAGAAATAACAGAGAAATTGTATTACAACAATATATCTCTATCAATAACAGGGAAAATGTACAACAATATATCAGATGAAGTTTTCTTTACACAATTTTCCAAGAGCAAGCATATGGCTAATGTGGATTAATCACTAATGAATTTAATAACGTGAACAGATTATTAGCTCCTAAAGCTATTTTGTTTTCAAATGTTTCAATGTGCCAGATGTTTCATAAAAACAGTTCTTATTATTTAAAATGATTTATGAAGCTAAATGTCCAACTTTTATTTCTGTGTTAAAATTTAAGAGTTAAAAAACATTTAACAGACAAACAGAATTTGCAGTTCAGTTAGCAGTCACTGAATGTGAAGAGTTCTTAAAACGCTCCTCTTTAGAGCCATTCTTGTTCCCATAGAAACCAATGTGAGATCCAGGAAAACAAGGTAAGTTCTAAAATAATCACCATTATAAATACCCATTATATAAATGTAAATACAGGCAATTGAAATGATTTAGATGATTTTGAAATTGCATATCATTTCCCAAACTATAATGATTCCTTCAGAGTGGTTCTTGTCTGTCACATAAATACAGCATTTACTAAATTTTAAAAATTCTTATGATTTACTTGTGAGACCATAATTGCCTTCTCAAACAAGTCTTGGGCATGCAAATATTGATTTTTGAACATGTATTCTTGTGCAAGATGGGTCTTTTTTTTGGCTGGGCTTTTACTTTATGGTAGATTAAGTACTTATCATTATTAGCATTTGAATTTTACGTAACCATTTCTCTATTCATTATTAATTGCTTTACAATGAGATCTAGAGATTTTAGTTATTTTACAATTACAATTTTTCTCATTTTTATTTGTCCAAGCATTTTGTCATGATAAAAGATCCAAGAAATCTTTTATTGGGATTGTAATTCCTCTCAAAGTCCAGAACCAATCATTGAGTATACAGTACTCACAATATTAATGAAGATGTGAATGTGAGTTGTTATACATCCCTCTAAGAAGAGCTAAGCCTCCTAATGATTAAGGAGCAAGAACATTTCAGAGGAAAAGTTCCAACAATGAGAAGCAAACATTTGAATTTAGTATGGCTGTTGAAGGAGTTCTGGACATGCCACCCCAAAATATGCCACTTTGTTATATTATTGTGAGCTGAACACATGGAAAATGGCAAGAGCTTTCTCTGAACTTCCCTTTACCTGCCTAAAGACAGATCCTCCAAAAGGAATTCAATTGTCATAATCCCCTCCCAAGGATTGACTCTTATCACCTGGGAAGACACTAGATGTCAATTCCAAACCCAGATAAACTTTGTCACAAACTATCATCATATCTCCCATCTATTCTTCTAAGAGCCCATTTATCATTCTAAAAAATCATTTACTCTCCCCTAGGTTGCCTACGTCTCCCACCTTCCCCTATTAAGACAGTATATAAGCTCTCAGATCTCACTGCTATTTGGGGTGTTCACTTTTTTTTTCTGTGATGCCCCAGTGTGTTATAATAAAAATTAATAAATTTGTTTACCTTTAATGCTATTAATCTGCCTATCATAAATTTATTTTATCGACCCAGCTATTGAACCTAGGAGAGCAGACGGAAAGTTTTTTCTCTCCTACAATGTTAAAAGAACCACAACAAGTTATGGACTAGTCACACAGTTTTGTTGGCTGGATGAATTTTCAGAAACTCAGATATTTTCCCTTACATTTCACTGAAACCCTCGATTCTTAAAATGTGGTCTCCAGACCAGCAACATTGATATCACCCGGGAGCTTGTTAAAAAAGTAGAAACTCAGGTCCTAGCCAGGCCAAATGAATAAGAATCTGCATTTCAACAAGCTTAACATAGATATGAACGCACATTAAAGTCTGGAAACACATTCAGTTCCACATATTTGCTCCAGAAAAGTTTAGAAGTTTTATTCTGGTGGACTGATGGAAGCTAAAGAAGCTACTACCTAGGCTGTAAATTCTAAATGGGGAAAGACGACGTCTGCAAGTAATTTTCTAGGACCCCTCAACTGGTAAGTAGCAGAGCCTGAGTTTGAACTCAGGTAGAGCCAAAGCTTTTTACATACCTTGAAAAGACATCATAGAGACTTGAGGTGTAGGTTGGCCTCCTCAGTTCTTCATGGCCGGCCAATTAGCTGTTCCTTCCTAAAGTCAAAAGGAAAGTGCCTTTGAAATCGGTCCTTCAGATATCAGCCATTTAACAATCCCTCACCTGGACATAGATATAGAAAAGTCAGTCTTATTGATCCATTCTGCCTAGTTACTGAATGGTCAACTCCACAGCAAACTTAAGGATTCAGGTATTTGTGATTTAACTTATAGCATGTGGATCCCAAATGGAACTTTTAGGTTTCATTTGCTTGAGACAAATATAATCACCTACTATAAAATTTGCTTCTAACTTGATTTCCTGTGAAGCCAAATGTAATCAACTAATTATAGATATGACCTGATATTTAGGTAAAGGCATAGTTTTAACTACAATCCTTCTCACTAGAGTTGTGGAGGGTTTCCCCTCCAGAGAGCTAAGTCAATCCTAAGGTTGTTTTCTTCTTCATTCTACGGTTTTGCCCTCTGCATGTCTATCTACATTTATGTGTTTTTGCCATTTTCCTACATGTGTGTATGTTTAGTAGTGTTAGAAAGAAATGATTCCAGGAGTTCTTGTGTCAACTCTTCACACATTGATATGGTTAGTTTCTTATCCTTTAAGAGAGCCCTTAGGATCTAATAGCTCCACCACTTCTTAGCACTGTGATTCTGGCCACATCACAACTTCTCTGTGCCTCAATACCCATAAGTATAAAATGGATTTTTTGGTTCTCACTTAATAGGGCTGTTGTGAGGAAGATTCAATAAGTAAATACACAGAAAGGGCTTGGCACAGTACCTCATACAAAGTAAACATTAAATACATGTTACCTATTATTACTTTATTATTATTATCATTGTTGTTATTATTATCATTATTATTAACTTGTGGAGGGCCTGACTTCCTTGCAAAGTATCACCAAGATACCATCTAAGAAACAAAACCCATGTTTAGAGACTTTTAGGAGGGTTGGTATGCAGGATCTGAGATATTTAAAATGTACTTCAGAGAAATTAAGTGATTTGCCTAAACCCCTGTTTAGTAGGGGTTTGGATTGAGTTTGGATTTATATGCTGGTCCATCAAATACATATTCTTATGTGCTTAATTTAACTAAGTAATAATGCTGCTTACACTTTAATAGCTACCATTTTCCAAAGTTTTTCCATGTGCCATGACCATTAAAATGAGAAGTTGTTCATTGTGCCATGTGTCACGATGATTAAAATGAGAAGTTATTTCAGTGGTTCCAGCTTTCTGGATTTAACGAATCAGTAAAATTTTTTTAATTGGGGATTTAACATAAGGTTGTTTTTTAACAATTTATTGCCCAAAGACATATTAATACGTCTTTGGTTACCTGAATGTTACTGACCAGAGATGTATCAATACGTTTTCAGAGTGATAAAATTAACATCACCCTGTGAAGTTGTTAGAGCTTAAAATTGATCATGGGTTCATTATACAACTTATGTTGTTATCATTCATATTTTGCTCTGTTAGGTTTTTGTTCCAACCTTGTGTATATTATAAACACAAGTTTATTACCGTAAAATTTTCAAAAATGACGCATCATGAAATTTTGAGTGAAGAAGAATTTTTCAGTGTATTTTATGCAGATACTTTCTCTGATTGTCCGAGCGACATATATACTAGTGTCTCAGAAGATGACAGTTTTTCAGAATATAGTCCTGATTCAGATGATGTGAATATTCGACCCACAAAAAGACAAAATACCTTAGTGATTGATTTTGATATGGCAAGTGAAAATGAAACTCACAGTGTTGGAGAATGCTCCTTTGCCTCTACAGAAGAGTGGATTGAAGACAACATTTCATGAAAATTAGAAGATCTTACAGGTGTGTCAGGTGTAACTACTGAATGTAATAACTCGCAAAGTGTTAGTGAAATAACAGAATTAATTTTTGGTAATGTCTTTTTCGAGTTGGTCGCTTCTCAAACAAACTTGTATCACCAACAGAATAAAAAAATCATATAAAAAGTATGATAAGGGGGCTTCCCTGGTGGCGCAGTGGTTGAGAGTCCGCCTGCTGATGCAAGGGATGCGGGTTCGTGCCCCGGTCCGGGAGGATCCCACATGCCGCGGAGCGGCTGGGCCCGTG
>NW_006787435.1:0-1898 GCF_000442215.2 Lipotes vexillifer
CCAGCATTTATTATTTGTAGACTTTTTGATGATGGCCATTCTGACCAGTGTGAGGTGATAACCTCATTGTAGCTTAGCTGATGCTGATGCTGATGCTGTTGGTTTAGGGACCACATTTTAAAACCATGGCATACAGCAAACACTCAATTATTAATTTTATTCTTACTACTGTTTTTAGTACTCACTGTTTTTATTTTATGAAACTTAATTAAGCATTGCCAGTTTCTTTGGGTACAAAGGAGATTTACACCCAGTTTCTCTCCATAACTCACAGTCTAATTTATCATTTTTATCCCTAGTTTTGATCACAATGACTATCACATAATAAGTGCTTAAGAATTGCTTGTAATAGGAATATGAAGGGTCCCCACATCAACTTATGGGTATATGATGTAATGAAGTGAGGCAGTATAAGAAAGAGTAAGATACAGAGAAAGGAGAGGAAAGGGAGAGAGAAGGAGGGAGAGAGAGATAGGAAGGAAAGTGTGGGAGGAGAATTTTACTCTCCTGGCTCTAAAACCTTTTTCTTCACACTATGACAAGTTTTCACATTGTCCTTTTCTAATTTTAAGATGTGCATTTCATAACAGGAGCATCTTGTCTCCAAACCCCCTTTCATTTCTTCAGTTTCTTTAAAATAGAATGGTAAAATCACTGAATGATTGTGTGACAGAAATAGTAAAAAAGAAACCAAAAAACTGTTATCAAACTCTTGTTTGATTTTATTTTATGGCTATTGTCTAGTCTGATAAAAAATGCATCAATTATTTGGATGTTTGAGCTCTGCCTTTAGCTCAGGATGCTGGTACATCAGCATTCATCTTATTGACAAGATTTCGTGGATATGAAAGTATAAAAATATGACTGGACAGAACAAGACTCAAGGATTCCCTGGAGGCCTCTGGTTTCCATATAGCCCAAATTTTAAAGGTACTTACAAGATCAGCCATGTCCGTGAGCCCTATCAAGATTTCAAAGCACGTATTTAATATTTGGCTCTCTCCTTTCCCATCCCATCTAGAGGAAGATCATGAGAACACATCACACAGTCTATATAAAAGCTCTCCAAGCCTGTAGAGCCCTACTTATACACACTTAAATTAATTAATACCTTGTTCCCTTATTTGTAACAGCTTGTAAGTCTTATTGAGAATTCAAATGTTAGTTTGCATACTATACAACTTATGTATGATGCGTTGAGGATTATTCTGCACCTATTAATTTTTAAATGCTTAGGGAAATGCACAAAAGGAGAAAATGTGGCCCCTGCCTTAATGGAAGACATGATTTTGAGAGAAAGACTATTTTTAAGTGAGACAAGATTTGCCTTTCTTAAACAGTCATGACATCATGTTGTTTTCCTGCTAAAAGTCTTTTAACACCATATTGCTTTTAGGAAACAAATAAACAAACTTTATGGAAGGACTGGCAAAGCCTCTATGATCTAGCTCAGTTTTCCATCTAATCAGTTTCAACTTTCTCATCTCTTCCATATATCTACCACCCCTTAGACTTGGCAGTCATTCCAACATCCACCATCTCCTTTCATATTAACATGGCTTTGCACTTACATTTTTCTTTCCTAGAAGCTATCATCATTGATGTTCACACAGTGTATGATACATAGTAACCATACCATACAGAAGATTTCTAGAATTGCTTATTAATATTGCCCTGTTACTGTGTTATTTTAACCTTTGCCTATGCCAACAGACTGCAAGATAAATGGTAGAGTTTTTGCCAACCTCACTTTTGTATCACCCCATAAAATCTAGTGGGGTTCCTGGTTAATTGAACAAAAGAAGGAAAATACACATATTCAAAACAATTAGGATAGGAAGGGGGAAAGATGGCGGAGGAGTAAGACGCGGAGATCACCTTCCTCCCCACAGATACAC
>NW_006787436.1:0-1095 GCF_000442215.2 Lipotes vexillifer
TTTTCCTCTCATATACATGCAGTGCAATAGTATTCAGAGATATAAAGGAATGGATCATCAACCTGTACAAAAAAAAAAAAAAAGTAGATGCATCTAACACTTACATTGCTAAGTGAAAGAATCCAGTCTGAAGTGCTACACA
This sequence comes from Lipotes vexillifer, assembly GCF_000442215.2. Lineage (NCBI taxonomy): Eukaryota > Metazoa > Chordata > Mammalia > Artiodactyla > Lipotidae > Lipotes > Lipotes vexillifer. The sequence goes on from NW_006787436.1 coordinate 143, forward strand.
CTGTATGACTTCCTTTATATGACATTCTACAAAAGGCAAAACTGACCTGGTAAACAGTTTACGGAATATGTGGCTGAAATTCTGCATATGATTCTATAGTGGTGAATACCTGTCACTATGCATTTGGCTACACCCACAGATTTTTACAACCCAACAAGTAATTTACAATCTATTCAAACTTAGCTACTTAGGATATGGGAGTGTCAAAGACTGGAATACAGAATGGAACAAAGAATCTAACTGATTCAGAAATGTATGAAAAAACTCACTGTTGATAGTGGGACAAGTGGGCTGACCTAAGTTAACTTTTGAAATGTACACAATCTGTAGGCCAAAGACAAAATGTGCCATACATACACAGCAGACTCTATGTTCTTTCCCATGAGGGGTAGCAGCTAACAGTACTGAAACTACGGTATCAGTCATCAAATGGAACAAGCACTGAATTTAATAAATGACAAATGGTGGAAGCCAGGTTTCTTACCACTGGAGTTGGATGTTACAGTCAAACAAAGGGAGAAGGTTACAATATCCATGGCATAACAGATCCGCTTGGAGGTATCAATATAAACTATCTTTAGCCTACACATAGTTCCACATGGAAATCTTTATAATTATGTGTATATGCATAGGCTGGGATACATGCATACATTTTGATGTACTGTCAGCTGAGCATATTTAGCTACCACGTGTAAGTTTTTAATACCGTTCTCTAATAAAAGGAACAAGGGCTCTTTGAAGAAAGGGCTGATGCTAGGACTGAGACAGTAAATATATGAAACAGGATAATCTTAAAATATCAGAAAGTAAAGAAGTACCAAAAATTTTTTAAACCCACAAAAGAAAAATTATGTAAAATGGAAACAAGAGCAAATGGAAAAAGCTCCCAGCAGCCAAAGCAAGAATTAACTAAGCAGTCTAATAATGTAGTGCTGGATTATAACCAAAAGTTT
>NW_006787437.1:0-1014 GCF_000442215.2 Lipotes vexillifer
ATATATATATATATATATATATATATATAAGCAATAAAGACTGTTCCCACCTGATTCAACAGGAATATTGTCTGGGTCACAAAGTCCATTACTCGATGAAAAGGTATCCCTTCTCTCTATTCTCATTTTTCTGTCTGCACAGAAATGGCCTTGAGGAGGATTGCCTACAGAAATCCACAAAACCTTCAGATTATTTTCTCTTGTAATGCCCTCTGCTATACAAGCTTCACAATTCAGGAGATCTGAGAATTTCTGTACATGCTCATCCTTCACAGCCACAATGACTGGAACATTGTCATTGTGGATGCCCCTTTAAATGAGGCACATTCCAGCCAGCTTGTAATAGTGTCCTCCTCCCACTATTAATCCAATGTTTTCTGTAGCAATTATCATTCCCCCTATAATCTTACAACCAGTGATGCTATGCTACAGAATTCTGCACATAAGGGCACATGGCTCTACTGAAGGACCTGGGAGAATATTTTCCTCACTAATGCTGAGCTCAAGGCAATATCCCCTGTGAACAAGACAACAATTTCATGTTACTCTCAGAAGCAACAAAGGTTGTCACAACAATTGCTCCTTCCCCAGGCTGACCTCTGTACCAAGAAAATATGGCACTCAGGCCACAAATTAGAACCAGAAAGCTCTGTAGTCTTCCCTTGGAAGCCTTGGGCAATAATGCAAACAAGGCCAAAATGGAGAGAGGTATATCTGCTATCATACTGTGCCCTTGAGGCACACAAAGCATGGGATTCCCAACAAAAGCTGATCACTCCTTTACGTTAGCGGAAACCAACTGTTTTCAAATCATCCCATACAGTGAATGGAACCTCAAGATTTAATGTGGCTTAAACAGTGAGACCTTTATAATTGCACAAACCAGAGCAATGGAAGGGAAGCTACTCCTAGATTGGTGACTTGATGGCTAGAAAATCCTATCATAGGAGTTATGTGAGGCCAACAATATCCCTGAATAAGGTCATCCATTTTTTTTTTTTTTTTTTTTTTTTT
>NW_006787438.1:0-521 GCF_000442215.2 Lipotes vexillifer
GGCGGTGGGGGCAGGGCAGAGATGCGAGGACCCCTGTGAAAGCTGCCACTCCGGCTTCGGGGGCCTTCCCCGGCTTAACGTTTTGTTCCCCACGATCCAGGTCTCCAGAGAAGCCCACAGGCACCGGTTAAGAAGCACGTGGCTGATTCTGGATGGAGACCACCATTGGGCGTCTCCGGCCACGACACACCAAGGGTCCCGCAGGGCCTCACCCCATCCAATGTCTGCAGAGCCTCAAACCCAAGGGCAGGACAGGTCACCCTGAGCCACACAGGCTGGACAGCCCCCTCGCTGTGGGGAGATCTGTAAAGGGGGACTTAGCAGGAGGCCTGGGGCCAGGTGGGGCCTGGCCAGGGAAGGCGGCCGGCCTGCACCCTTCCCAACCCCAAACTGACAGACAGGCCTCCCTGGGGACCATGCCCATCCACAGGGCCCCGAGAACCCGGCGCAGCCTGACGCTGGCGCTCCCTGAACAGAGGAGCTGGATGCTGCTTGGAATGACGCCAGCCAGCAGGGGCGGG
>NW_006787439.1:0-2119 GCF_000442215.2 Lipotes vexillifer
AAAAAAAAAAAAAAAAAAAAAAAAAAACCCCCCCCCCTGCCAATGCAGGGGACACGGGTTCTATCCCTGGTCTGTGAAGATCCCACATACCGCGGAGCAACTAAGCCCGTGAGCCACACTACTGAGCTCACACACAACTACTGAAGCCTGCGCGCCTAGAGCCCATGCTCCACAACTTAGAGTAGCCCCTGCTCACTGCAACTAGAGAAAGCCCACACAGCAACAAAGACCCAATGCAGACATAAATAAATAAATAATTTATTAAAACAAAAAACCCCACCTAGCTCTTAAATTCCTAACTGTGTAGTTTAGCTATTACTGTGTAGGCTGAACATGCCTAATTTAGGAGTAAAAATTCCACCACAATCTACTTATAGTCAGATCTTTATTTAAAAATCCAAGCTGCCAACTTAGCGTTTTCCACCAACACGGGGAGCAGAAACTTTCACAGGCTTCACAATCTTTTGCTTAGGTGCTGCCTTTGTGGGAGCCTGTAAAAAGACAACATGTTATGTGGCATTATTCCATGTGAGGTTTTGTTTTGGTTTTTTTCCCCCAATCACTGCTCTCTTATGCCCAGATTCTGTTTGTATCCTAGACTGCTTTCCTAATTATCTGTGTTCCTAATATTATAAAGTCCACCTTTATATGAAATATAAATGAAAGACAAAGATATCAGATTGAAGGAGTTAAGAGACACAACTAGATGCAGTGTGGGATCCTGAACTGTATCCTAAGAACAGAAAAAGGACCAATGCTAATTTTTTGGTTTTAAAATTTCTACTATGGTTATTGAAATTAACACTGATAAAAGCTGGGTAAATTCTGTACAATTATAGAAAATTTTACTGAAAATCTAGAATTATTTCAAAATAAACTTTAAAACACCTTTATTTCCCCCTTTCTATTTCTACATAGCACTAACATACGCATTTGGCTTTAGCAAAGGGACCTCTCTGGAGACCGGAATCACTCACTCAGAAATCAATTATGGACATCATTTCCATTAGAGCCTTGCACTAAATTCCTTAAAAAACTGAAACTTTCATTTACCACAATTTGGATTAAAAATAAATCTTTCTGTTGCTTTAAATGAGAAATCCAAGACAATCCCACAATTACCTTTGCAGCAGCCATTGCTGTCTTTTTAGATGCTTGCTTAGCCTTTTTTGCTTCCTTGGCAGCCCTGTGGGGTTAAAAATAACTTAAGCAAAGCACATTACTCCTTAAGGGTATAGTCTATTAACAAGAGGCTAGTGTTTGGGAAAAGTAGAATTAACATATTCCTTCCCCACCTGCAATTATTTGTATGATAAATCCGAAGGATTTATTAATAAATGTCATTAACCACCAAGTCAGCTTAACATTTGTTAGAAATTGTACAGTATCTTTATAATTGCATATAGAATTTCAACAAATCATTTAGACTATAGTATAAACTTCTGTACTATTAAACATGAGTATTTACAATTTGACAATTCCTATACAGATGCAAGTAACACAACACAAAATAACATGAGATTAAGATTTCTGTGCCTATAAACCCAAACATAACCTAAAATCCATTCCAATAGCTGAAATGCTCATAATGAAAGCTTCCTCACCTGATAGCTTGTTCTCGTTGAGCCTTCCTAACTTCAGGTTTCTGATTCCTCTTGGCCATTATATCAGCAAGAGATGCACCAGTTATGGCCCTCTGGAATTTGACTGCACGGCGGGTTCTTTTCTTTTGAATTTCTTCCTACAGAACAAAAAGATGGGGACCACACGTAGCAACCTTGCTTCATGAATGTTGGGAAGAAATGAAATCTATCACATGTCAGAAGGGGGCAAATGAGCTCTCTCGGGCCTTTTTTATAAGGGCACTAATCCCATTCATGAGGGTTCTGCCCTCATGGCTGTATCACCTCCCAAAGGTCCCACCTCCTAACCACCACCTTGGAGGCTCAGTTTCAACATATGAATTTGGGGGGTTCAGACCATAGAAATATTCAACCAGGGAGTTCCCTGGTGGCCTAGTCGTTATGACTCTGGGCTTTCACTGCCAGGTTCAATCCCTGGTTGGGGAAATGAGATCCCACATGCTGCACAGTGCAGCCAAAAAAAAAAAAAAAAAAAC
>NW_006787440.1:0-1413 GCF_000442215.2 Lipotes vexillifer
TATCTTGGCTATTGTAAATAGTGCTGCTGTGAACATTGGGGTGCATGTATCTTTTCGAATTAGTGTTTTCCTTTTCATCAGATATATACCAAGGAGTGGAATTGCTGGATCATATGGTACTTTTCTTTTTAGTTTTTAGAGGAACCTCCATACAGTTTTCCATGCTGGCTGTACCAACTTACATTCTGAACAACTGTGTACAAGGGTGCCCTTTTCTCCACATCTTCACCTACATTTGTTATTTGTGGTCTTTTTGATGATAGCTATTGTGACAGGTGTGAGGTGATATCTCACTGTTGGTTTTGATTTGCATTTCACTGCTGATTAGCGATGTTGAACTTCTTTTCATGTGTCTATTGGCCACCTGCATATCCTCTATGGAAACATGTCTATTCAGGTCTTCTGCCCATTTTTTAACTGAGTTTTATTTTATGTTGAGTTTTACAAGCTGTTTATATATTTTGGATATTAACTGCTTATCATATCATTGGTAAATATTTTCTCCCAGTCAGTAGATTGTTTTTTTGTTTGATTGATGGTTTACTTTGCTGTTCAAAAGATTTTAAGTTTAATTAGATCTCATTTGATTATTTTTGCTTTTGTTTCCTTTGCCTTAGGAGACAGATCCAAAAGAATATGCTATGATTTATGCAAAAGAGTGTTCTGCCTATGTTTTCTTCTAGGAGTTTTATGGTTTCTGGTCTCACATTTAGGTCTTTAATCCATTTTGAAATTATTTTTGCATATGGCATGAGAAAATATTCTACTTTCTTTTATATATAGCTGTCCATTTTTCCCAGCACCACTTATGAAAAAGACAGTCTTTTCCCCATTGTATATTTTTGCCTCTTTTGTCATAGATTATTTGACCATAAATGTGTGGGTTTATTTCTGGGCTTTGTATCCTGTTCCATTGATCTATATGTCTATTTTTGTCTCAGTACCATACTGGTGTTTTTGTTTTTATTTTTTGAGGGGCAGTGGGAGCTACGCTGAGTGGCCTTGACCAGGGAAGGCCCTCAGCAGTGAAAGTCTGGAGTCCTAACCAGTTGACTACTAGGGAATACCCTACCATATTGTGTTTTTATTTTTATTTTTTAAAATTATTTATTTATTTATTTATTGCTGCATTGGGCCTTTGTTTCTTCACACGGGCTTCCTCTAGTTGTGGTAAGCGGGGGCTACTCTTTGTTGTGGTTTATGGGCTTCTCATTGCAGTGGTTTCCCTTGTTGTGGAGCACAGGCTCTAGGCACGCGGGCTTCAGGAGTTGTGGCATGTGGGTTCAGTAGTTGTGGCTTGTGGACTCTAGGGTGCAGGCTCAGTAGTTGTGGTACACAGGCTTTGTTGCCCTGCAGCATGTGGGATCTTCCTGGACCAGGGCTTGAACCCGTATCCCCTGCATTGGCAGGGGG
>NW_006787443.1:0-208 GCF_000442215.2 Lipotes vexillifer
GTGACTCCTGAAATCTCTTTCGTGCAATTCTGCCTCACTTTCAAGTCCTCTTTGCAGACTTACTTCAGTATATATTTGGACGATAACTGTCATTCATATCTCTGCAGCTTTGTTGATTACAGTGCCCCTGAGCTCCTTTTTTCATCTCGCTTTCTTATAAGCTGGCCGCAAAACCGCAGGATTGCTTCAGACCCTAGTCTGGTTCAGG
>NW_006787444.1:0-266 GCF_000442215.2 Lipotes vexillifer
ATTCATTTGTGAGCTATAATGATTCACTACCAGGAGAAATAATTATCTTGAAGCTTGTGTGGCCCCAGAATCAATCTTTATTTAACTGTATTTATTTTGGGCTGCTCTTCCTGCTTGCCTCTCTCGGAAGCTCAAGGAGTACTCTCTCCCTTCTTCCTCTTTTGTGTGTGTGTATGTGATAAATTCCAAAAACTTGCTTATTTCATGTTTTTCAACAGAATGATCGTGTGGGTCTTTCCCTCTCCCTTCGCCCTCTCTAGGTATTA
>NW_006787446.1:0-232 GCF_000442215.2 Lipotes vexillifer
TAACCTCATCTGAGCCTTTAGCACCGTGCAGTTAGACCCTGATCACGATCCTTTCCTGTTCCTTCAGTGAAGAGGAGTGAGGGCTGCCACCCAGAGGCCACATGGGTGCCCAGAATTGCATGTGTTACGGCAGCATGGGTAGGGGAGAAGGGCAGTCTACAGCTAGACTGGTTCGAATTTGAATCTTGTATCTTCCACTTATTGGCTGTGTGATCTTGGGCAAGCCAATAAT
>NW_006787447.1:0-924 GCF_000442215.2 Lipotes vexillifer
AGTTTCCTGCAATTCTGCCTCACTTTCAACTTCTCTTCAGAGACTTACTTCAATATATTTTTGTACGAAAGCTGTCATCTATAACTCTTCAGGTTTTTGAATTACAGTGGCTCTGAGCTCCTGTTCTCCCCTCTCTTTCTTGTGAGCTGGCCGGCATCTTGCAGGATTGCTTCAGACCCTAGTCTCGTTCAGGCATGGCATGCAGAGGCTACGGTTCATTCTTCTTGCTGCTGGGAAATTAGAGTTCAAAGTGCCCGCCCAAACACCTACAGCTAGTCTCTCGTTGTTTCTCCGCATTCCTGTCCATCTTACGCAGAAATCGCAAAGTGTGCCAAACAGGGCGTTGAAGGCACTGACTCTGCAAGTGTGAGGAGTGTCAGGAAAGCGTCTTGAACGGCCAACACGTGTTCCAGGGCACGTAAACTGAGATGCATTTTAGGAACGTTGCCCGATCACACGGTGGACCATACTCTGGGATTCCCATGAATGTTTTAGCGGAAGGAAGAATCCATTAAACCTGGGGAGTTGGGCCCCATGGAATGGATACCATGCAGTATGACTTCAAAGGCTTTGCCTTTGCTTACCAAACCTCACCAATCCTGTCAGCCCCTAGTGTCCAGCCTTATGTCTCACACAGCTGTGGGTACAGATGTGGTAAATCCAGGTTTCATCCCGAGCGGTGAATGAATTAAGTAAGAATGTCTCTCTATTTCCCTGTCAGTGTGTTTTGGTTTTGACATTTATTTTTATAATGGGATTTGGCTGATTTTCACTGCTGCGCTTATGTCGCTCTACACACCCTCGATTCTCTTATGGATACATATAAATACATTGGTTTTTAGATTCCAACCAGTCAGGTCTATTCCTATGCGTTGAAAATGGGGAGTTGAGTCCATTTCATGGAGCAAGGAGTAGATCTTGTCT
>NW_006787448.1:0-259 GCF_000442215.2 Lipotes vexillifer
TTTTTTTAAACAAAAAGAAAAAGAAAAGACAAAACGTGTGCAAAATATGCCTCTTGACATTGTGTTTTTGAAATATTGACGTCTTTTGAATTTTCTGGTCGATTTGCGACCCCAGGAATTTTTTGAGGCCCGGTGTCCTTTATAGTGCTGCACATATTTTGAATAGTAAGTGACCATTACCTCTTGGTTTAAAGCGGCTGTTGTGTGAAACGGCCACAAGGCGGCAGCATTTCTCCTTTACCAAATCTGGTTACCAGGG
>NW_006787449.1:0-1105 GCF_000442215.2 Lipotes vexillifer
ACCCGCGTCCCCTGCATCGGCAGGCGGACTCTCAACCACTGCACCACCAGGGAAGCCCTGGTGTGTATTTTATGCTCACAGCACATCTCAATTTAGACTAGGCACATTTCAGGTGCTCAATATGCACACATGGCTGGTGGCTACTATACTGGACGGAGCAGAGTTTTTCTGATTCCTTGTCTTTCCGCTCTGCTAAACTGTCTCACAAATACAGATGGAGGGAGATGGGCATCTCATGCAAAGGGAACAGTAGGAGCAGGTAATCGTGAAGGGATGCAGTTGGTACCTCAAAACGTGTAATCAAAGAGTTTAATACGGAGTTAAGGCACCTAACAATGGGTGCTTAAGCACCCCAAAACTAGGAAGAGTAGAGCTACAAACACTCCTGGAGCCTGGAAAAACCTGTAGCCTTAGGAAATGGCTGTCTGAGAGAAACTGTGGCCTTTGGTAGAGAGATGGAAGCACTGTCAGTGCACCATCCGGCTGGGTAGACAGTGGGGAGATAAATCCATGGCCTCTTCACCTTCCCACCCTCAAGTCTCCAGCCAGTGCCTCTCCTTGTCCAAACCCGACCAGCAGTTAGAGGTAGCGAGCCTGCTAATGCATCCATAAAGGTTAGCCTCCTGAGGCACAGAGAAAGGCAGAGAAGGATACAGCCTGGACCTGGAGGGCAAGAAATCAAAGGCACAGAAGTGTGGGGCATGTTTACTGGTTTGGATGGAGAGTAACAGTACAAGGACAGTGGTAGTTAGTGACATGATTGAAAAGTCGAGCAGGAGCCAGGTAGTGGATGGGTTGTAATACAGCGCAAATGAGATTGGTTTAGAGTCTACAGGCGGTAGCAATCCATGGGGGCTTTAGTGTGAAATCTTCCATAATCAAAATTGGGCACAAGAAGATGATCCTGACAGGCATTACACTCTGTGTTGGGGTTTTGAGATGTGAGTGAGTTTCATCCCTCACCTCTCAAATGAACCTGCTGAGAAACAGATACAAGAGGCAGACAGGAATCAAGACACTTTATTACTAGCAAAAAAGATGGGGACCGGGCTTCCCTGGTGGCGCAGTGGTTGAGAGTCCGCCTGCCGATGCAGGGGACACAGGT
>NW_006787454.1:0-34592 GCF_000442215.2 Lipotes vexillifer
TCCCGTTGCAGAGCACAGGCTCCGGACGCGCAGGCTCAGCAGCCATGGCTCACAGGCCTAGCCGCTCCACTGGCATGTGGGATCTTCCCGGACTGGGGCACGAACCCGTGTCCCATGCATCGGCAGGCGGACTCTCAACCACTGCACCACCACGGAAGCCCTGTCCTTATTTTAATTTTAATTTTTATATCTAGCCCCTGGAATCCTTATGTTCTTTTTTCTAATTTTTGTTCATACTCAAACTTCATGCATTAAAAATTAGCCATGTACCATTTTACTCACGTGAGTCATTTCTCTGAATATTTTTACTTTAAAAATATGGGAGAGATTAAGACAAATTTCTGAGTTGTAATCCACTACTGCTTTAGTTGTGCTCTGTTAATCTCTCAGATTCTTAGTCCTGTTTACTAAAAAGTTATAAACGTCTGAGCTGCACTGTAATTGGTGCCGAGCTTGTTAAGCACTGACTCCATTCCTCCAGGATTTCTGTTGGAGAAGAAAAGGCCCTTGAAGCAAGACTGTATGTGAGACAAAAAGAGAAACAAGATTCCACATACATCTATCTAGATTTCCCCTTCATTTTCAGATTTGGAGCCTAATCACATAAATTATAAAGGCAGGAGGAGGAGGCAACTTCCACAATCTTGATTCACTGCCTTCACAGCACTGGAGGGCAAGAAGCAATAGTAAGTAGGTACAGCTCTGTAGCTCCACCACGGGAGAGAGAGGAAAGAAGTGAGAGGAAACAGGGCTGGAGAGAGGTGTTGGATAGTTTTCATTCCCCCTAGTTTTAAAAGGCAAGTAGTCTTTAAATGAACTCTTTGCCTTAATAAGGAAAATTGTACATTATACTCAAAGAAGCTTGTGCTGCTGTAGCTAGTTGCAAAACAAAACAAAAGGTGTGTCCTGTAACATACACGAAACTGGGAGAAAACACATCGTAAGGTATGGCTTTCTGAAACTATAAACACCTCAGTTATGTAAAGTTAGAGATTATGTTTAATGTTTATGTATTTGCTTGCTAATTCTTGGCTGTTAGTATGTGTCTAAAACTAAACCCCCTTTCCTAATGGATTAAACAATCCTTTTTACAGAGTGGTAGTATTTAGAAAGACCCCTGTTCTTTAATGGTGGGAAAGCCATTGCAATAGAGGTTTTGAAGAGGGTCATGGAAAAAAGTGGTCCCAAAGAAAATGATGTCCGCTAAGATGCGATATAGTTTGGAAATTTGTTTTGAGTCGATATTCTCTCTTTACTCTCTGATGGTCTCTGGGTTAGTTACAGAACTCTTATTAGGTTCCTATCAGTAATGTATATACCATATTTCATTTTAAGTTGTATTTCAGATCTAATTACTTGATAAACTATTGTATCCAAAACTAAGATGAATCAATTTTCTTGCTTTTTCTACAATATGGCTTTTTAAAAAATTCCTGATTTCTCATTTATCTTTTTGTGTATTTCCCCCATCTCTACTTGTTCTAATACTGCATGGCTCCTGTACTATTTCAATTCTTACTTAACATCTCAACGTTTCCCCACAAATCTCTGAGCTCACCCTCTTTCAACTAAACCTATGCTAGTCAATGTCTCTCAATTCTCTTGGCAACTTGTTCTTTTATGCAAATTGTATACAAAAATATGACTTGCATATCTTAAAAATGTGACGTAAACAAAAAGAACAATACCGTTAAATTACTGTTCATAATCACAAAATTATACTTTTAAATACAGGAGTTATTTAAAATCCCTTTCATTATGAGAAGGGCATTACAATGCAAGTAATTCACATTAAAAGGCATTCTATTCAACAGATATCTTGATTGGTGGGCCAGTTTTGCCAGTGTTTTAATTCACATGTAATTCGTGTAGACCCTGTGTCAGCAACAACTAACAGTAATACTACTTTATCTTAAAAATGATAAACTATTTCCACTTATATGTTCTGTGATTATTTTACGGTTCTCAAATTTTAGTCCTTTACAGAAAAAAAAATAAAGCATGTTGATAAACTGCAATGTGCCATAACACATTCTCTCCAAATCTTAGTATAAAACACAAGACATGTTTTCTGCACACTCTACTTTGATAGAACAACCAGATTTGTAATTGATTTCTTTATTTTATTAGATTTGTCAATATACATGGCAGCTTTCTCAAATCTCAAAGTTCCAAAAGTATGTCATTTTAAAGGTGAAAAATCATTTTCCTTTAGATGTCATATTCCTAGAAAGCTATTAAAGTCTATTTATAAACAAAAATAATTCATAAACTAACACACTTTAGAAATCAGAATATTTTAAATTATTTTAAATGAATACAAGATATGCCTTTTTAATTAACTATCATAGTTAAATTTAATATCACAAAACAATATGACTTGTCCCCACTAATTTCTCAAGTGGGGTAAAGTCATTGGGTTTTACACTTAATATAAGTTTTAAATGTGATTATTAAATGATAATATTTTATCAATTATAGGAAATATTCATTTATAGGAATTTCCTTAGGTTCATCAATCTTTTTAGGCCAAGTTTGAGCCCATGTCAACCTTCAGGGTTAGATTCAGTGCACCTAACCTGCCTATTAAGTTGTCAATTTAAGAATACGAATTTCATTGATAAGACAGGGAATAAACAGTGGCTAAATCACTGTTCAACTTCCAAAAAAAAAAAAAAAAGCTACAGTGAATGGGATAGTTTCAAATAACTAATTATTTAAAACAAAAAAAATTTTTTTTTTAATTTAAACAGGAATGGCCAATGATGTCTGGTTTAAAATTTCACAGGGTAACTTTAGAAAAAAAAAAAAAACACATAAAAATAGTGAAGTTATCACCTTATTGATAAAAAACTAAACTTTAATAGTCACTGAAGGGGTAACAACCACTTGTAGTCTACATTTAAAAGTAATTTTAATCATAGCTAAAACAAACTAAAAACAAAGAATTCTATTAAAAATAACAAAAATGATAAACATTTAGTAACACCTAAAATGTAGATACTTAAGATCCTAAACAAAAAATATTAAAGGTAAAGGGCCTTAAAATTTTTTTCAACAATTCATCTTATAAATTCATTTTCTAAATAGCTCATATCCTTTGCTTTGGTGTTTTGTCTCCTATCAGCTAAACATTATACAGTAGAAAATCACTTATGTTCTTTTCAAATGCTTGGCATTATAATGTGATCTCATATCTTTCCTCAAATTAAATTTTGCTCCACATATTCCACATGTATACAGGTGAACATCCATGTGCTGTTCCAACTGTTCATTATTTGGGAATATCTGAAAGCAGACCTGGCATATAGTCTCACCAGCAGATAAATGAGAAATCATATGCCGCACATGGTCATGTTTTCTGAAGTTGCCTTGATCACAAATGGAACAGACATACCTGGCCATGCCTTTGTGCATATCATTGTGGAGTCGCAACTGACGTTCCCTTAAAAACTGCTTTCCACATGTCTGACAAACAAACTGTTTTTCCTTGGTGTGAACAGTATAGTGTTCTCTTAAGTGACACCGCTGATAAAATCCTTTCCCACACAGATTACAAAAATGCTTTCGTCTGTGATCCCTTTCATTCTCTTCCATGATGGCACTCTTGAACATGTCTTGGTCTAGGCAGCTAGACATATGTTCAACCACTAGATTTTCAGTTTCAAAACGCTGGCCACAATTAGGACATCGAAAAGGACAGGCAGAATGTTTAAATAACTGCTTTTTTGGGATATTGTTTATCTGGAAATGATTGTCCCTAAAATCATCCAACATTTCAACAAACATATCCCTGATTTCAGACTGTTCGTCAGGATTCTCTTCCATGTCCATCTTTTCCTCAGTACTTCCTAACCCGTTCATTGTCAGGTCTTGGGGCTCTCCACATCTCTGGGCATGTTCCTGAAGCTGTCTACCCTTCACAAGTATTTGTCCACATTTGCCACATGCACAGATATTTTCGATGTGTTTGGCTAAGTAATGAGATGACAGGTCCTCCTCAGTTATCGTGAGCCCACACAACTCACAGGATGCGTTTTCAGTATCCTCTTGTACTGGACTGCTGTTGTTAGGGGGCCTCATATTTTCTAAACCACCTCTTTCATCAGTGTTTATTGACATCCGAGGTTTCAGAGCTTTCCTCCCACTTTTTTTAATACTGACATCTTCTTCAACATAGTATCTATAAAATGGCTCTTCGGGTTCATCTTCTAATTCATCATTGTCAGTGGACTCATTACAGTCTTTATCAGTGACTTTAATAATGTTAAAGTCTTTCAGTTCATCTGTAGGGATATCTTCTGGTTCCATCTTGATAATGATTCTTTTCCTCTCAGCAGCTCTGCTTTTTTCTTCACTGGCTAGTTCAGACTCCACTGTGCTACTTTTTCTGCTTCCAGTGGTTGAAGTTGAGTCATCAGCAGCCTGGCTTGTGTCTCCTCTGTATTTGTCCGTCTGTGCAGAAAATGTTTTAGAAGAATCCTTTTCAACAAATTCAGCTTTGATATTACTGTCTTTTCCATCTCTAATATCCACTATTCTGTGGTAGGATCTTGTATTTTGGTATGAATGTCTGTTAGTACAGGTTAGCACATGCTCATCTAGTAATTTCTCACAGCTAAAGCCAAATCCACAACTATCGCAGGTAAAACTCCGTCCAAAGCGTCGTGAGACACGTTCTTTCGGAGTAGATAATTTGGACACAGAAGTCTTCTTACATACATCAAATAATGGTTCAGGAAAATTACCTAATTGCAAAGACTCTTCATCAGGCTCTCTATTATGTGGTGTATTTACTGTTGAACTTGGCTCTGCACACCATCTATTGGCTTCACTGCCATTTCTAGCCACAGTATCTTCATACATTCTTACCCCAAATATCATTTTGCTGTTCTGGTTGCTAGAAGCAGAAGATGAACATTTTGAACTAGAACAATCTGCATCCTGTATGTCTTCTAAACAGTCAGGAACATTGTACAGCTGTAGGTAGTTCATTGCCACTTTAAACTGCTCAAAACTGGAAGGAGCGGTCATAATTTTTCCTAAATACATAAACTGCAAAATGAGATCAAAACACTCGGCACTAATTTTCATGTTGCTGAGATTCAGCTGTGCAGTACTATGCTGATGATTCATGAAAAACATTCTAAAATAGGAGCTACAGGCAGCTAGAACTGCTTTGTGTGCTTGAAAGTAAATGTCATCAATTGCAATACAACAGTCACAGAGGAAACCCCATTCCCTTTGGTTGTTTAGCTGCTGAAGGACGTAGCTGCTGTGGCTGGGCTTTGCCATCTTCTATTAATTAGAGACCTATGTAAAACAAAAATATTAAAGTCAGACAAGATATCAGAAAAGTGCTTAAAAAAAAGAATAATTTTGATCATGACCTGTGACTTGTGTGAATTTACTATTACAATCAAGGTATGACTAGCTTTCCAGTCTAATGTAGTAAAGAGCAATAACATATACCTGAATCATTTTTAAAACTTGAAGGTGAAGATACCCAGCCATTTATTCAGGCATCTCGTTTTTATTTTAAGAAATACAAGCAAAGGTATCAAAAGCAAAAACCATACAGTTTTGGTTTCATTACGCCTTTAGGGGAAAAATGTATACTAAATTTGAAAGGAAAAAAGACACTAGTTTAAAAGTACTTGAAGGATACAAACAATGAAAGTTAAATAAAATAGCAATTTAAACTGAAAGTTAGTAATTCAGTCTCAGAGTATTAAAAACTTCTTAGATGATTGATATAAAGGAATGATTGCTCATCCTTAAGTGTGATATGGGTATTTTGGTTGTGTTAAAAGCATCCTTATCTTTTAGATACACAGACTGCTGTATTTATTGATGAAATATCTAAGATATGCTTGCAAATAATCCAGTGGGGTGGGTGTGGGGGCTATAGATGATACAAAACAGGCCATGTGTTGAGAACTATTGACGCTAGGAGGCAGATTTAGTTCTATTTTTGCATGGTTGAAAATTTCCTTAGAAAAATTCTACTTACAAAAGCTTGTTAGATTACATGGAAATGGCACCAAGCAAATAGGTTTGATCAATGCTCCTCTCTTTTCTTGATTATTGGAGAGGCAATAATTCTGTAGAGTCAGAGTATCTGTCTTATATTGCTCGCCTTGCACTTTACAGTATAAAGAAACAGTGGATCTATTTGGGAAGAAGATATCTATCCTTAGATTGTAAATTTTTCTTCACTTTTCAATCATTAAAAAAAGAATACAAAAGTAACACATGCTCATTGAAAAAAACTGAAACATAGAAGTACATAGAATAAAAACACACCTTAGGTTGCACACCTCTTTCCAGAGGTAACCTCTCAAATTGTATATCTTCAAAGCTGTTTATGCTACACCTACAGAGTCAACAGCTATTGAGTACCTACTACGTGCCAGGCACGTAGTTTTGCTTTTGTTGTTGTTGTTGTTTTTTACCTAAATGGTATTGTACTGTATACACCTTTCTGCAACCAGTTTTCTTCACTTATCAACATATAAATATTTTTAATGTATGGAGCTGACAATGAATAAAGAAGAGAGGAGAGGAGAATATTAAAAGCACTGTAAGTCCTATTACATTACAAAGCTAAAATAAGATCAAATTTTAGCCTTAATTTTTTTTTTTTTTTTTTTGCGGTATGCGGGCCTCTCACTGTTGCGGCCTGTCCCGTTGCAGAGCACAGGCTCCGGACGCGCAGGCTCAGCAGCCATGGCTCACGGGCCCAGCCGCTCCGCGGCATGTGGGATCTTCCTGGACCGGGGGCACGAACCCGCATCCCCTGCATCTGCAGGCAGACTCCCAACCACTGCGCCACCAGGGAAGCCCAGCCTTAATTTTTAATATACATAATACTTGAGGATCTATCATCTACTCAAAAACAAGTTCTTACACAATTTGACTGAACATAAGAAGAACATTTAACAAGCTGTTCAGAGAAATAAAACGTTCACTCTTCAGTCCACAAACCCTTCATTCCCTACAGTAGAAATTAAAAGATTATCTAACTTTACTAACTTCCACTTGTTTTTTATAAACTGTTTGTCCCAGATCACATGTGGATGACATACCCCTTTCCCTGACTACCTAAGCCCACTCTGCCTCCTTTCTTCCTGCCTGAAGACAGGGTAACACAGTAGGCATGGGCACCTGGTGAAATGAAGGTGGCTTATAGTGAGACCTTCTGCCTTCCTAAACTTGCAACCTCTAGGCCTTTTCTGTAAGTCAAATCAAGTATTTCAAGAAGGTACAATATTTCAGCCTTGTGTAACTCAGGTATCTGTACTAGAATTGAAGAGTCATGCTCAGTATGTACCCATATACAAAATGCAATGTATGCGCAGATCTTTATCAATGTGTTATTTATAACTTGAAATGCCTCGCAATAAGGTAGTTGTAAGTAAACCAAGGTAAATCTACTTCTTAAAATTCACCATCATGTGGCCTTTATGAAAATTATATTTATGAATGAAGGCTGTAGAAGAAAATAAGAAAAGGAAAGTCAAGTAAATAAACACAGGCTATGAAATTATATAACAATTACAATTACATAAAACAAATCCCAAGAACAAAACCTTATTCAAAAGGTTATAAAACACACACACACACACACACACACACACACAGAAAAATACTGACCTCAAGCCCATTTTATGTAGGATGAGATTTCTAGGTCTATAGACATTTTATAGGATTCAGAGAGACCTTTAATGAAAAAAGAGGTAGAGGGATAGATATTATCTCAGTTTTTTTCCCCTAGTAATAAGAGTTGTTCAAAAATGAAACGAACTCATCTAGAGGATAATGAGTGCCCCATGTAGAAGCAGGGATGAAATATTGTTGAGGACAGTATGGTACAGTGAAAAGAGCACAGGCTTTGGATCAGACAGGCCTGAGTTCCAGCCTAGCTTTGCCACCTTAGGTAACTTGTTTGTCCTCATTGACTCCAAGTTTCCTGAACTGTCAAAGTGGGGATAATAATACCTCAAAAAAGTGGCATGGACATATATACGCCACCAAATGTAAAAGAGCTAGTGGGAAGCAGCTGCATAGCACAGCTGTACGGTGATCAGCTTGGTGCTTTGTGACAACCTAGAGGAGTGGGATAGGGAGGGTGAGAGGGAGACACAAGAGGGAAGAGATATGGGGATATGTGTACATGTATAGCTGATTCACTTTGTTATACAGCAGAAACTAACACACCATTGTAAAGCGATTATACTCCAATAAAGATGTTAAATAATAATATCTCAAAAAACATATCAGACATTAAGGTTCATAGGAGCAATGTGTAAACTGTACAGTGCTTGGCACATGATAATTAATGGAAGTAACAGTGGCAATTGTGACGGTGGTGATGCGTCCTTAAGCGTAGGAGGTAAGTTTGACGAGATAATCTTACAGTTTCCTTCCATATAAGAGTCCAGCAGTATGAAAGCCAATAGTTTATCTGTTAAAACTTTCAGGTTTTAAATGCCCTGTGCTTGAAATAATGACATGAAGAGCTTAGAAGTTCCAAGGACCCTTCTAATCTAAAGGAAAAGCAGTTTTATCGTCCGCAACCAAAATTAATGCAGCTACATAGAAGACCGATATGATAGACACATCTGTAGCTATAGTCATAATTCAATTAAATTAATGAACATACATTCTGTATTAACATAAGACACTAAAGCATATAAGAGCATCAACAGCATTTTAACACACATTTATTAATTCAACAAACATTTGTTGAGTACTTTAGTGTACCAGGCACTGTATAAAGTACTGAGAATCAGCAATAGCATAGGTATTCTATAACCTCAAGGATACCTCACTGAGGGGAACTTTAACTTGTTCTAGATGAGTGACTTCATTGAATGTGTACTCATCAGAGTGCCTACTCTGTACATGAAGGCACTGTGCTGTGGTGGAGAGAACAGGGCTCCGGGTCAGACACACCCGGGTATGAATCCCACTGCCTCCACATCCCTCTGTATTTCTGTCTTCGCCTCGTATGGCTGGAAGCTGAACAAGTACCTTTTTGTCAAAAATTAATGCTAACACTACAGCTCCTAGGCTGACCTAAAACTGTAGTTTCTCCAATGTTATTATGCAAATGCCCAAATTCTGAGTAAAGTGGATTTTAGGGAGAGTAACTTTTAATAGCAATCATTCACACATTAGTACCAACAACTCTGTTCTTGTTACACCTCATTCAGAAAAGCTTTAAGAAGGCTTAATAACAGCAAAACAAAAGCAAATAAACAAAAAGGCGGGAGGTGGAATCATGGGTGAAGGATCTAAATTCCTGTGAGACTTTTAGCTTGTTATGTCTTGAGAATTATTTTTGCATTAAAATGTTTATATTTCACTCACTTTTATTAATTAAACAATAAGTTCATTCAAATTCCAAAAGAGGTTTGCTCTCTTCAATTTTTAAAATATCCTTAATAATGCTACCCAAAAAACTTAGTGAACTTTGTTATAGTAAAGCTTGTTACCGGTTTTTAATAATTGCTTATATTTCAATTCTTGTTTTTATAATGACATTGTGTGATTGCCTTTGTTTGTGTTACTGGCTACATCACTAGTTTGTACAGCTAGAAGTTCTTCAAGGGCTGGGGTTGAGAGCAGAAACTTCAAACGTGATCCAAAGCCGAGGGTTCTCCTAAGGCTAGGATACCCAGTATGGATGCAGTTCTCCAGAGGAATAAGGAGGTAGGTGATGCAAAAAAAGTTTACACTGAATTTAAAAAATTTTAGTTTGAAAAAGTTTAACCAGCTCATCTCAAATTCAAAAACAGCTACCAAACACATTAAGAATATTCAGTAATTTAGATATTCATAGGCTTTTAGAGCTTAGAGAGCTAATCTAGTCCAACACGCTTATTTCATAGAAGGACAAAGATGTTGTGCTGTTATAAACGATGATGTATCAAGGGTTAAATGTGGTAAAGTATTATAGGTACTAGGATTCCTGCCCACCCAGCTGGGTACTAACCACTGAACTGTGGTTACTACATGCTCCTTGGTATTATGCAGTGTACCCCCATATGTAAAGAACAGTCAGCAAGGACTGGGCATGAGTATCATAGCGTTTGTTAAGGCCCTTGCACAAGAAACTACGCCCTCTGAACTCTATCTGTAATGTGGTTATACCTGTATATGCACATCTAGTCTCACTCAGTAGACGTGTTCCCTAAATTATACTCTGTAAGCTGTTTCAGTAAATTTCTCACTGACACAGTAAGGTTTCAGAAATACTTTTCCTTCTTTGCTAAGTCTCTTAAATGGAAAAAAAGTTTTGCTGGACGTTTCTTTTGCCTTAGCCTTAGTGAAATGATAATTTAAGTGTCTATAAATAAGCATATAAAGTGAATGAAGAAGCAACTTAAAGGAATTTTTGAGTGACTCCTTCCGTAAGGTAAACAACCACCCTCTGTGTCCCAGACTTGCATTATCAAGGACATTCCCCTGAGGACGATTTGCATAGCCTCAGTGAGTCTACAGTTCAGCGCCCCAATCTCTGAACTACTAACAATTACCGCTGGGTCTCAAGGGACATTTAAGTACATACATTCATTTCCTCGTACCTATTTCTATGTCTTATATGACTGAATGTATGTATATGGATTTAACCTGTGGGCTATAGACTAGCTTCTTAAGAAGCGTGAAATGTAGTGAAAGGATTCTCCCCTGTTTATAAATCAGAGTATCAGGATGTATTGAACACCTACAATGTTCCCAACATGGCCTAAAGCATCGAGGTGCAGAAGGATGGTACACAGTAGAGCTAATTACATATGAGGGATTACATTTTATACCAAGAAACGATTTGAGAAAAATTAAGTACTGAATTACATTGAATAAAGTTCAGTATGCATTTAGAAAAAGCATGAATTGTACTAGAACAGTAGTGGGCTTTAGGAAGGATTTGAGTGAAGTCTTGATGAATGAGTAGAAGAAAGAAAAATAGAAAGCGGTGTGGGGAAGGCATTTCAGGTATCTGTATTGGTGTGTACGTAAAAAATTGGGGAGAGGTACACAGCAGCATAAACAAAAGCTTGGAAATGTAATGGGAGGGAAGGTAAATTTGTTTTACTGGCCTTAGTACCAATGTGCCAGGATCTAGTCTAAGCAGGTGTGTGTGTGTGTGTGTGTGTGTGTGTGTGTGTGTGTGTGTGTGTGTGTGTGAGTGTGTGATATCTGCTTAGGCTAGAGCCTGGCACATCAATAGTAAGATATATATATATACACATATATATGTATATATATATATAGTGTATTATATATAAAACGTGTATGTATGCATGTAAATATGTATATCATTTTATCATTTAATCCTCATAACAAACTACAAAGTACGTACTGTTTTAAGACCCATTTCCAGATAAGAAAACAGAACACAATGTTATATAACCTTCCTAAGGCCACAGAGGACTGGGTGAGACTAGAACACGAGCAATATGACTCTTGAGCCTGAGATCATAGCCTTAACGACTTTGCCACCTATAAAAATAAGGTCACCTTGGCAAAATTCTTTCCTAGAATTCCATTCTCTAGGGTATACAGTGTTCCAATCTCTAAATTTAAACTTAATTCTTTAGGTTTTCTCCTTGAGATTCCAGTAAGAACTGGCTGTACAGGCTCCCAAAGATAAAAGGTTTTAATTCCAGGCACTGAAATTGGACAGACATGATCAAGTTTAGAAAATCTTATTCACTTTTTAGAACAAGCATCCTGGCTGATTATTAGACTGCAAATTCAGTACTTAGTACAGGAAGTTCTGAAATTGTAACTGGGTTATGTTCCAAAACTTTATTTTTAAGTTAGTTATTTGGAACTTGAAACACATATTCCCATAGAAACAAAGCTATAAATGGTGGCTCCATTCTGTGCTCACACCCTAAAGTCTTTAAAAACCCAAATGTAGTTGTGTGTTCATTCGTCCTAACTGTGCTGTAGTAGTACTTGCATCTTTAGGACTAACAGAGGGACTGTACAGCAATGCCTACTACACTCAACTCTCCAGGATAGGGATGAGGCTAAATGGCCTTTGTGTTCCCCGTGCCTAGCACACTGCCCATGTAGTTGGCACTTAATGCATGCTTGTTAAATGAAAGTGTTAAAAAAGAGCCCAGGGAGCAGAGACACCGATAGATTTGAATACCAGCTCTACTACTTATTCAGCTACGAATTTTCTTCACCTCTCTGAGCCTGCTTTCCTCATGTATTAAATAGAGATAATCATACTTCTAAACAGAACTCTTGTATAAACTAGAGATGACAAATGTTTGTCTTTTCAATCCAAGAGTAATAGGATTTTTCTGTCATCATTGTGAACAAAGTTCACAGAATTTTACCAAGTGATGATCAAGTTCAACCCGCTACATCATAGATAAGAAAACAAATGGAGGCCCTGAGAGGTTAAGTCATGTACTCAAAGTCACGTCTTGTTTTCGTGGCTGACAGGATGGGACCTTGGTATCCTCAATCCTGGTCTAGGGCTCTTCCTTCTATTCTAACAGCTGCCCCCATATACAGCAACACTTAGCTGTCTGCTTGCTTCTCTGCATCAATTATGTCTTCCTGAAAAATAGGAGCTGTTCAAATTTGCAAGGGTTCTTTGCACCTGCACAAAATGGCCTGAGGCTGTTACGCTCTTGGAGACTGTAGTTTGTTGGATGGTATTTTTCTGTCTCCCTACTTGTCAGGCCAACAGCTGTCACTTGTAAAAGGTGTGCTGATCTCCTGCTGCCTGCCAGTTCAATCTGTTATGAGTTATGAAATTAGACAAAAACTCATTGAAACTGAATCTACATAAATAATTTAATTTTCTTTGAGGACCTAGGGAAGTGTTCTATGAATAAGATAAGGTTTTAAATCATGCACTTTGTTTAATCTATCTTAATTGTTGACAGGCAACAAATTGCCTTACTCATTCGCTTCAGGTCAGGCCACTGGATAGCTGGGGCTGTCAACCAAATAACTCTGAATAACTGAGGTGTTACTGTAGTTAAGCTGCTAGGTCTGGGAAATGAATTCATCCACACAGAAAGCAAAGGGAACATAGGGGCTCCTGAAATTTTCCTCTCTTCCTCCAGGAGTAGAAGAGGAAAAGCATTTAATTCAGGCAGTCTAAATGTTGATCTGTTTATCCTAAAGAGACAACATGGCATCTTCTGACCACCAGAGGGCACTGGGGTGAAGAGCAGGCTTCTCTCAGCAAAAAGCAGCTTCACCAGGAAGTCCCTTTTTGCACGTGGCATTCGTATTCTTAGGGTTCATCTTGTGGAACTTCTATCTATTCCAGCGTACTCACACTGTGACTTTGTCTGGGACCCACCTAAAACTGCTCCTCCCCCTTCTCCAGCATGCACCAATCACCCGGGATTCTTGGGAGTCACCTGGGACTTCTTCCTCATCATTAACTATTAAGTCTTGCCAGTTTTCTCACTAAATATTTCTCAAATTTGCCCCTCGATCCCATCTTTACCTTCCCTGTCCTCTGAGGCCTCTATCATTACTCCTGAATTATTACAATAGGCTCCTTAACTGGTCCCTCAGATCTATCCTTCACCCTCAGATGATTCATAAAGAACAAAAATCAGACCCTGTTATTCTGCTTCTGTGGGTCCTTTCACATACCCTCAGACTGAAGAGCAAACTCCTTCCCAAGGGATACAAAAGCCCTCCGTGCCCCCACATCTAGTCTCCTATGTGGCTACTTCCTGCTTCAAACTTCTGTTCAAGCGGCATAAAACTGCTGGCCACCACCCCATCCTCCAAGCCCATATACTTCATGTATTTCTTACCTCCATTTTTACTCACGCTGATTGGTTCTTCTGTCTGAACCGGCCACATATCTTTTAAGAATCAGTTTACCTCCTCCAGAAAGCCTTCTGCAAGACCTCCCTCTCCCACTGTTTTAGGTTTTGATATTACTCTGTGTATTATCTCCTTATTTTGCACTTATTATGCTATTTTTTAAATCATCAGAACAGCAACATAAAGTAGATGTTAAAGCACAGACTAACCAGACTGCCTGGGTTCAAATTCTGGCTCTGCCACTTATTAGGTGTGTAAACTTGAGCAGGTTGCATCCAATCTGTGCCTCAGTTCTCTCATCTGAGAATGGAGATTGTAATCCTTCCTAGGGTTTAGTTACTGGAAGACACTGTGTCACAGAGCAAGCGCTAAATAAGAATCAGCTACCACAATTACGTATATGTTGGTCTCCCTACTAGACTATGAGCAACTCAAAGACCAATATTTTGGCTTGTTCGATTCTCTGCAACACAGTGTGTGTACTCAGTAAATGTTGCTGCATGAAAACTGGTGAGGCAAGGGGATATGGGGATATATGTATACATATAGCTGATTCACTTTGTTGTATAGCAGAAACTAACACAACATTGTAAAGCAATTATACTCCAATAAAGATATATATATATATAAAAGAAAACTGGGGCTTCCCTGGTGGCGCAGTGGTTGAGAGTCCGCCTGCCGATGCAGGGGACACGGGTTCATGCTCCGGTCCGGGAAGATCCCACATGCTGCGGAGCGGCTAGGCCTGGGAGCCATGGCCGCTGAGCCTGCACATCCGGAGCCTGTGCTCCGCAATGGGAGAGGCCACAACAGTGAGAGGCCCGCATACCGCAAAAAAAAAAAAAAAAAAAAAAAAAGAAAGAAAACTGGTGAGGCAGCTCTAAGATGATGGGAGGGACTACCCAGTTTCCTTCTTTCAGCAAGTCCACACATAATATTTTTTAACTGTACTGTTTCCAATTGTGTAGCTCCAAGTGCTACATTTTTAACTCTAACCAAAATCCTGAAAATTTCACCCTTATCTAATTAAGTCAATGAAACCAATAAAAAGAGTAGCATAAAAAATATGTTCATGCTAAGAAGTTTAACTCCATTTTTAAGTCTTAAATCTGTTTAACATTTAAGATTTCCCCTCATCCCAAAGCAACTAACACAGCAAAAGCCTTCATGCTTTCATACATGCTATTCCCTTTGCTTAGAGCCTTTTCAACATCCAGCTTACTCTCTTCAGGACATTCTTTCTTATTCCAGGGTAAGGAAGATGCCTCTTCTGTGCTTCCAAAACAGCCTATACCTACAACTATAGGGTGAAAAATAATGTATCATCCAAACTGGGATGCTATGTCTATCATCACACTCACAGCAGGGATTATGATGATATGGTTCCCCTGCTTTGCTGTAAGCTGCTTGAGATCACGGCACTGTCTTAGTCATCGCTGTATCCCCTGAGCCTCTAACAGTTGCCTGACATTTAGTTGATATTTGATCAGTTTTTGAATGAATAAGTGTTGAAGAAAGCAAGTTTTATTTTGCTTATCAATTTTTTGCATTATTTCAATTATGGCAACGTTTATATAGTAGTCAAAAATCTACAAAGTGAATCCCCATACATTATACAACTGATCCTTACAACAACCCCGAGGTAGGTATCTTTATTATCCTCATTTTGTGAATGAGGAAACAGGTTCAGTGGTTGGTACTCAAGCGCTCATCTTGTAATATGGGACTCAAACTCTGACCCCTTTCATTCAGAGCCCTAAGTTTCTGTTTTTGTAAACCAGAAAACTCTCTTTCTGGCAATGACTATTAACTGACGTGTCCCCTTGGACATTCTAAGCCTCCCAGAGTCACCCCATTCTCATAAAGCCCCATATTGCAGGCGGAACGCCCTGCGCTCCCCATCTTCGCTTCCATCTTCTGACTCCCACGGCCCATCAGAGGAAGCCCTCCCCTAATACAAAAGATTTAAAGTGAGGATGGAGCTCTTCAGTTATCTCTAAAAAGGATCACATGCATCTCACACAGACAACAAACAGAAAATCTGGTTGGCAATTTAATTCTTTCTTTAATTTGCCAATTTTATTTTGCAAATGATTTGTTCCCAACACTCTCAAATAACAAATGCTGTGATTTAACTTGTATGCGCTATTTTGGGGATTTGTTTTCAGAACATCAATTACTTCACAGCTTACTCTTCTTGAATATACCAGGCTAAGGAATAAGTGATTCTGTACTCTGACTAAGACTTCTTACACAGATAACTACACATGGCACAATATAAGTATACTTAGAAATCTACCTTAAATATGTACCGTCTCCTTCTAGGCCACATCTGAAAACCACAGTCATTAATCCCCTTCTTTCCTCTAATTTCCTTTCCTTGATGTTTGGTATGCTACCTCTAGATATAGCTCAAGAGGGACCTCTCATCCCATAACAGCACAGGGATTATCTTGGCAGTGGCCTTAATGGCAAGTATACCCACTCCTTCCCAACTATAGATTATGAAACTCTTTACAAATGTGAGGGTTTTGTTTTGTTTTAATGAGTTTGGCAAGTATAAATCAACCCATCAAAGGCTTGACACCAACATTAACATTAAAAGTGTGAGAACTAGCCCACCAAGCTACAGTAAGTACTTCATAAGGACAAACCTACAATAGCAGCCCTGTTGTGTTTAAGCTCTCACGTCTGTTACTTAATCATAGAATTTTAAATCAGTCCAATGCAAAAACATTCCCTTTCCTCTACCTGGCCAATTCTCACCAACCTGAGCAGTGAATAGAGAACATGAGCCCATGAATCATCACGGCCATCCCTAGCCAGGGTGAGGCACACACAGCAGCACAGTATGACCAAATGTTGCTTTCTCTCATTTTAAACAAGGAATTGACTGTTAAGAGATTACCTCTGGGGAGTGGGAGTCAGAAATGACTTTCATTTTTGTTTTTTATGTACTTCGGTATAGGCTGAAGTTTTACAAAGAGCATGAATTTTATATAAAAGCATTTCCATTCTGAGAAAAAAAGAGACACTAATCCCTTTTAATTTGGTTCCCATAAGAGTATAAAAATAATGTCAATATTTTATGGTAAGAGATACCAGCACAAGAGAAAAAATCAGGAGAAAAAAAATCCTACAGACACCAAAATGACCTCTCAAGCAAATATATCTCAATTTTTTTCAAATATATCTCAATTCTTTTTTGGAAGACAACAGAT
This sequence comes from Lipotes vexillifer, assembly GCF_000442215.2. Classification (NCBI taxonomy): domain Eukaryota; kingdom Metazoa; phylum Chordata; class Mammalia; order Artiodactyla; family Lipotidae; genus Lipotes; species Lipotes vexillifer. The sequence continues at coordinate 17,049 of NW_006787454.1, forward strand.
TGTGGCTTAAAAGTAAAAATCTGTGGAAAATTTTCTGCATTTTTATCCCAAATGGTTTCCTCCCCTTTGGGCCAGAAGCTTAATAGCAAAGGCTTAGCACTTTTCCTGGATGGAAGAGAGGCCTGAAAGCAGGCACTTCTTTTCTCTTGCACATTAGAATGGCTGTCCTGCAAGGAACACAGAAATACCCTTAAAAAGCTCCATGGACTATACCTTTCCCAGAGCCTGGCAAAAGAGGAGAATGAGGAAACAGTACAAAAATTTAGCTGTGTTAAAGTGAAATCAAACACAAGGTCAACAGCAAGTGGCTGAGACTGTGCTCTGCCCTGCTAAGGTCCTGGTTAAATACGGTTTCTCTTTTCTCCGACAATGATGCAACCAGGGCTCCCCACTGCCTCCAATTTAGGCCGTGTTGGGGTAGGAAGAATAGAAAGGCTTCAGGTAAGATTGCTCAACGTGAGTTATTTTTCTATACCATTAAAATTTGGTCGTAATGGAGAAATCTGCTTTTAAAATGAATGTAAGATGCTGACTGAAAGCTCTACTTGCAGACTGTCATTATTTTATCAATCTTTGGGAAAGCATTTCACCTCCACTATGCTTCAATTTTCTCTGTTTAAGATGAGGAAGCCCCATCTAGCTTCCAAATACGTTCAGTTATTATTGAGACTTTATTAGATATCCAGCAAGTGATTCAAAAGGAGTTTTGAGGTTCTGATGGCCAGCCATCATTCAAGCTTCATCGTTTTGTATTCCAAGTGTCCTCATCATATCCATTTGCAATGACAAAATTTCATAATTTCAAAGGAGCGGGTGGTGATTGCTTTGGAGTTATCATGAAAACTGCATCCTTCACCAAATCTGCTCCAGAGTGCCTTGAACTTCAGCTCAAGAGACTGATTCTAAGTCTCAGAAAGCCTGGGACCACTTCTTGGGATCGAGTGTCAAAGGGAAAATTGTTCCTGGCATAGTTTTCCTGCCGTGATACATACTGCATGGAAATATACTTAGGCCAATAAATAAACTGCGTGTACCTACCACGTTGAAGCTTGATTTAGGAATATTATTACACACAGACAAATTCCATACTGTCCCCAGAAAACATCAAGGACTTTCATCAACATCTCCCTGACACTCCCAATTTGGAAAATGTCATGTCAACCTTTCAGATCACGCAGACGCGCTGCTTAGGTAGGAAGGGAGACTGGGAGGGTGGCTGAGCTCAGACCCAAACCTACATATTTTATTGGTAACAACTCCTGATCTACATCCAACACATTTACCGAACACTAACAGAACTTCTAGCAAGCGCCCACCACTGGAAGCGAAAGCACTCTCTTCCCAAGAAACAGATCTTTCCACTGAAAATCCCCAAACCCGAGACCAACTACTTTTTACTGAACAAAAAGCTTGTGTGCCGGGAGGGAGTGGGAAAAAGCGTGGCAAGAATTTGCACGGCTCTTACGCCTCCTCCCTCGGAGCGCGCCCAAGTCCGCGGCCTCGGGCTCCGGGACACTTCCCCTCCCACCGGCCAAGGAGCCGCGGCTGTAAGTTGAGAGAAGCGGGCTCTGGGCACGTCAATCAACCGGGTCCTCCCGCCTCCCGTCTACACCTCCCCTCCCCCCTCAAAAAAATAAAGGCAGAGAAAGAAAGGAAAAAGAAGGTAACTAATTTGGGAACTAGTCTCCGTGGGGGCTTCGCCTCCGACCCAGGGAGGCCACACGTTCCCGACCAGGCACGCCGGCGGGCGGCGGGGTCGAGCAGGCGGCCCAGCAGCCACCCGTGGCCGGGTCCTCGCCGCGCGCCCGCCGCGCTCCGGCTCCCCGCACTGGTCGGCGCCGCTCCGGCCCCGCACTCCGCCAAGCCCGCTGCCCGCCACCTTCCGGCCCGGGCCAAAGTTGCGCAAATAGCCCCACAACTGGCAAATACTCACCGGCCGCAGCAGGAACCGGGGCTGCGGAGATTTTAGGGAGTTTAAGGCAAATCGGCCACGGGAAAGGCGGGCGGAGGCAGGAGGGCCGAGAGCTGCAGTGGCGGCGGCGCGCGGCGCTCGGGCTGGGCTGCTCGGAGAGGCTCTGGCTCTGCCAGGGACTGTGCTGCAACAAAGGACTTCCGCTGCCGCACAGCCGCGCCTGCCGCACCGCACTGAGCCGGCCCCGCTTACGCGGCGACTCCGGGTCTGCCCACCAGTTCGCTGCGGCGTCCGCCAGCCTTCCCCTCCCTCTCGACCGCCCACCCACTCCGCCGCTGGCTGCTAGGGGCACCCGCGGTCGCCTGTTTGTTGCAACAAGTTTCTGCGTCGGGCTCCGAGGAGGCTGGCGCAACCCGCACCGCGGGGGCCGGCGCGGCGGCGGCCTTACCACCCCTCTCGCCCCTTTCCCAAGGGTAGGCTTGGGACCTCCTCCTCCTCCTCCTGTTTGCACAGCTGGATGGGACTGGGCTCCTGCCGACTCCCCAAGGGCAGGATGCTGCTTTCCCACTCCGTCCAGATGTCAGACCCCAGCCCCAAAGGGCTCAGCAGCTAGGCCTTCCCTCACAGTACGTCCCTGGCGTTCTGGGGGCGCCGGCACCCTTGCCCTGAGCCGTGCGCGGCCAGTCGATTCAGGATCGCCCATTCCCCGCGCCTCCCCCCACCCTTGCCTTCCGTGGGCCTGTCCGCCTCTGGCCTTGAGTCACTTCCCCCGCCATGCCCCACCCCGCCCAGCCGGCCTCCCCTCCCAGGCCCCCGTGGCTCAGCTTCCCTGGCCCCGCGCCCTCACCCCTCTTTCCGCGAACACGCGGGAGCATCCTTCCCCGCCCCCATCTCCTAACTGAGGGGGTGCTTGTGCTTTTGCACACCCTGGGGAAAGTCCCCGGGTCACGCGGTTGTGTGTGGGGAGCCTGACGCTCAGGCTCGTCTCCCCGCTTCCGCCTACAGAATCACGACTAGCGACCGTGGCGAAGCCACCCTAAGCGCGGGCCGATCCCCCGCCCGGCCACTTGAGCGGGCGGGCGGGCGCGCACCTACGCACGCACGCACGCACACCGGCCCCCTCCCCGCCCCTCTGGTGCGCCAGCTACGAGGCGCGCGGTCACGTGGGCCCATCCCTGGACGGCTGGCGCGGGAAGCCGCGCGAGAGCGGGCCGCGGGGTGCGTGAGCCGGCGCCGCCGCCGCCGCCGCCGCCCCCGCCGGGGCCGCCGCGGGAGCGGCCCCTCCCGCACGGAGGAGTCAGGCGGCCGCCCGCCGCGGCGGCCTCTGGGTAAGTGATGAGGCCCGGCCCCTGTGGGCTGCCCCGGACTCAGTCCCTCCCGTCGCGAGCCGCCTGGGGCGGCGGCCTGCAGCTGCGTCGGTCGCGGGACAGATGCAAGTAGCTGGGGAGGGGGGTGCTTTTGGTCCGTATGAGATGTCAGTCAGGGCAGTGGAGGAAAATGGCACCCGCGAGTGAGAACTGGGCGGAGGAGGTCCAGAGCTGCCCTTCGCTGCCCGCACCAGGAGGCTGCCGGGGCCTGATGTAGGCCCGGAGAGGGCGCGGGGGCGCATTAAAGGCACGGAGTCCTTCCGGCTGCCAGTCCGGGTGCGACCGGCGCGGGAAGCCCCGACGGGCCTGAGGCATTCCCCATGCAGCCGCACCCCCGACCCCTCTCGCCAATGGGCGGGTCTCCAGGTGCCACCTGCGGGACGCTGCAGCCACTGTCCTCCCTTCCCCACCCCCGTTTGTGATTACCCTGTCTCTAGGGCAGGAAGTCCCCACCATCCCCATAATTAATTTTTCTTTTTTTAGATTATATTAATCTCATTCTAAGCACAGTCAGTTTTTCTTTTTAAAGCTTGCTCCATCTATCACTGCCTTCTCTAGCACTCATTGGGAGAAAGCAAGCAAGCTGTTGTCAAGCTGCTCTAAGCTGTACCTGGAAATTGACAGCAGCTAACATGTTTCATAAATTAACGCCCCAATGGCATGCATTCTCTTGAGACTAAAGTCTTTTTGGCAAAGCTGTTGATTCTCAAAGGATGTTGTGAAGTACACTTTGTAATCACAATTTTTTTGTGGTACGCGGGCCTCTCATTGTTGTGGCCCTTCCCGTTGCGGAGCACAGGCTCTGGACGCGCAGGCACAGCGGCCATGGCTCACGGGCTCAGCCGCTCCGCGGCATGTGGGATCCTCCCGGTCCGGGGCAAGAACCCGTGTCCCCTGCATCGGCAGGCGGACTCTCAACCACTGCGCCACCAGGGAAGCCCTGTAATCACAAATTTTAAAGCTGAAAGGGGCCTTATAGAAAATGCAGTTCATCCCTCTCATTTTACAGATGAGGACACTAGGCCGAAAGACGGTGTGGCTTGATCGAAGTCCCATAGCTCTTCACTAACTGGACTCCAAGGCTCTAGATGCCTTGGTCGTTACGCTCCTCGCCACAGCTGGAGTGCGGTGCCAGTTTAACCCACGCACTGTAGAGGCTATCTGCCAGAGGTGATTATGCTTGACTTGATTCCGGTTATTGAGAAATCAGACTTGGCTAGTGTGATGGCTCTGGTATCCTAAGGAATGCGGTTGACTATTTCTAGGTGGAATAAGCTGCCTATTAATGTACTTTGGGCTCAAAGCTTGTCGTCGTTGTGTTCCCCCCCCCCCCCCCCCCACACCAAATTCAGCCCTATTCTCTGCAAGAATAACCAAGATTTACAGCATTGGTTGCTTCCTTGGGTAAAGGCATCAAAGACCTCTTTAGCAATCTGCATGTGCTTTAATTAAGTAAATTATTAATCCATTATCAGACATCAGCTCCTTAATAGGGAACAAAACACCGATGGGATAGGAAGCAGAATAGATGAGTTCTGATGGCTGGGAGGTTATCAGGAAGCAGTGGAGCATCACAGGGATGGTCAGCAAGAAAAGAGGAGGGGACCTCACATGACTTGCTACCCCTTTTTGCCCAGCCCTGCTCTGAATGTCTTGGAGGTAGTAGAGGGATTCTGCTCAGGTGTTGTCACTGTTTATTGAGTACCTGCAGTGGCTAGCTGCTTTCATAGATGAATTTTGAATACTTAGCAAAAAGGAGGTAGTATTGTCTCCATCTTACAAGTGAGGAAAGAGTCTCAGAGATTTACCTGGCTTCGATGATGCAGTCATTTGCAGTAGAGTTCAGGCCTAAATCACTTTATCTCCCAAGTCTGGTCAGTGCTCTTTTGCATTAGATCTTGCTACCACTTCTAGTCAGGAAAGGGATGAGAGAATCGCCTGTGGCTGATTTATTGGCGCCTGTGGTTGCCCAGAGAGGCTGAGCAGGACTTTCAGCTGCCCTCTATGCCTTAGAAAGTGGAGCTGTGTGCTTCCATCCTATCTCCTGAGGGGAATGCGAAGGAGCCAGGCTGTCTAGCTGGGGAGGAGGGGCCCGAGTGCCTTGGCCATAAATTACCCTGGCCAGGGCTGTGCTGGGAAGTGTTGCATAATGCCCTCCCCACCACTGAACCAAAGTGATTTATTTACTATGGTCCATAGATGGTGCTTGACCATCTTGTTAAAGAAAAACTTCTCCATTTTAGTAATAACAGGGCCAGAAAAGCGTTGAGGGTTTTTTTCCCCTTGTCTTAAAAAGCAGCACAGGTGCTCTTATCTTGATAAATTATAAAGTATTTCTGCACCACTTCCTGTGCCCCTTTCTGCTTATTTATTCCAAACTGCATGTGAACTTCAGTCTTTTGAGAGAAGAATGCTAAGAAAAATACTGTTCCAGTTTATAGTTACCAGCACAGGCTATGGGTCAGACGTAGCTTTTGATCCCCACTTTATACTATTTGCTAGTTGTGTGTCCTAAGCCTAGGTTTTTTCCTCATCTGTAAAATGGAAATAAAAATAATACATATAGTCATGGTGAGGATTAAAAGAGAATGTGCATAGAGCATTTAGCACAAGGCCTTGCACATACTATTTATTCTGTATAATAGCTATTGATAGTAACTAAACAGTATTTCCTCTAGGATAGAAGAGATATTGCTACTTGAACTTGCTTAGGGAAAGTGGAGGAAGAAGAAAGAAAGTAACAAACATCAGTTTCAGGATTATTGGTTGAATTTATTAACACTTCTACTTTCCCTTTGCTAGTAGGAATTTTTTTTCTTTCTTTTTTTTTAACCTTACCTGGAGAAAAAGTGTTCGTAGTGTTAAGATAGTTATTTTTGAAAATTTTCTAATTCATTTCTTCCCTGGTTACAAATCAGTCATACAATGACTTTTTGTTCCCCCTGAAAAACCCTAGGCACTTTAAGCAAAGGGTTTCATTAGCCCATGTGGATAACGTGTTTGTGGAACATTCCATGGCAAAGGAAGTAGTGGTTCACCTATATTCAGAAGTTATAATCATTCTTGTTTATACCATATTCTAGGTGGGTACTAGCATTGTTGTTTTCCAGCTTTCTCCTGTCCTGTGAGTAGCTTATTCTTCTTTCAGAAATGCAGACTTTATTTTTTTAGCAGACTAAGAAGAATCTTTTCCTTTCCTTTACGGGGTTCTGATATTTTTAAAGTCCAGTAGAAACTTGCCCTCACTGGTGTTAGCATTCTTGTTTGCCTGGTGTTGCGGCTTTATCAGGCATCCCACATGTTGGTTAGATGGGGGTAGAGATGTAGTAGGCTGGCTGTGTCTGCCAGCAGGCAGGAGGCCCCAAACTAACGTTTCCCTGTTCCGTTAAAGGTTTCTAGAGCATGACTGCTCTTCCTGTGTCATCTACCATGTCTGCTTCTTACCCTCTTCTCTTATACTCTCAGTGCTTTTTCATAAGCAAATGCCTAGAATTACTGCAGGTTTTACCTCACACAATAATTTTCAGATTTGGAATTTCCATGTCATTTTCAGATATTATGAAAATAGGTGTAATAGTGTATGAGAGAGTTAAATATACCTCTTTTTCCTAAGTACTTTTTAAAAAGTTTGAAAATGTTGTGTTCCTCGTCCGCCCCCAATACCCATCCTACTAGTTTGGGAATATTTTTGTTTCTTAATCTGGCTAATATTTTAGTTTAAAGTTAAAATTAGAATTACAGTAGTTGATTTTTGTTCATTTAATGTAACTGGTATAATTCCCACATTTTGAGCACTTCTTGTGAAATTGCATCTTTTTCTCTGTAACTTTAGTTTGTGAAATAGTCTCTAGGGTTTCCTTTATCCCTTGTTCTTTAATGCAGTGGTTCTTCATTGAGGCATTATATTAGAATCACCTGAGGAGCTTAAAAAAGGATCTGTGCCTTATCCTCAGCAGTTCTGTTTGGGTTCATCTGGAGTAAGACTCAGGCATCAGTACAACTCTACATGGAAAGTTTTACAATGCAGTCAGCAGTTAGAGCCACTATTCTGGGGTAAAATGATTTCTGCAAACATTCTCTTGGTTATAAAATGTTACACCACCACGATCATGTGAAAGTACATTAAAAAGTTAAAATCCTTGTATAAAGTCTTATTATGTAGCACTTTGGATATTTCTCCTTTTACCTTTGTATTTATAGCCATGAGTAAGTATCTCAAAAAAGCTGTGCACATTCCTGGGCCAACTTTCCTGTCTCCGTGTCTTAACAATAATTAGTAAAGTCACAGTGGTGAGAACCACAAAGAAAATATCTAAGACTTTGTTTTCCAAAGAAACAGATGTCTTACTCCTTTTGTTTCTTCTTTTATTAAAGATTCTTATAGCCTGCAAGAATGAAAAGCTGTGTATTGTAGGACATCATTCTGGCTACCATAGATCTGAGAGTCCAGTCTAACTATTATAATAGATTTTTAAAAATAAAATCAAAGATGTTGGGTATCAAGCTAACTTTGAATTCAGCTAACATAGATACTAGTATTAAGCTGTTCTAGCTTGCTTGTTTGAGCTAACCCAGAGTTATTGCAATCTAGTAAGTAAACAAGGTTTTTGTAGTCTCTTAAATATCAGTGCTATTATTATAAATACCACTTTGATAACAGATAAAGCATTTTAAGATGTAGGACTGTTACATTTGGCTATAGTATTTGTAAATATAATGATAGGTTATTTTTTTGCAACCTCTCTCACATTTTGAATTTCCACCAAAAATTCTCACATGTGACTTCTAAGATGTTTCTGTATACATAGGAAACTTTGGCTATTCCACATACTAAAGAAAATAAAATGAGTGGTCAAAAAATGATGAGCAAAGGCTATATAAAAAGCCTAGCTAATAATCTGCAAAGTAAGTTACATTAGAAAAATGTTCTGAATAACTTTGTGATGTATTGGCTCTATTAACATTAGGTAACATCTGGTTGTGCTGCCTTAACACATGAAAGGTCTATTATGCAAACAAATTTGGATGAACTTATATATATGTGTGTGTGTGTATATATATATATGTATGTGTGTATATATATATATATATATATATATATATATATATATATATATATAAAACTTCTTTTTTTTTTAACAGATCTGTTGTTTCATGTTATAAACTTGGAACATTTACCCCCTTATTTGATTCAATATATTTGCAAAGTCTGCCATCAGTATATATGTTGAAAGTTCTAGATGGGAATTTTGAAGAAAGGGCACTGAGTTTAAAGTCAGACTTGAACTGAAGTTCTACCAGCACCATTTAACAGCTAGTTGTCTGACTTTGGGTACCTTTCCTGCCTTCTCTGAGCCTGTGGTTTCTTAAGCAGAAAATGGAAGTAATACAGTACCTGCTTCATTACCTCATAGGATCAAAAAAAGATAGAGTAGGGCAGAGGTTCTCAAAGTGTGGTCCAAGGACCCCTTGAAGGTTCCTGAAACCCTTTCAGTAGGTTTACAAGTATCTCCCTTTTGCCAAGGCCAAATTGTCTTAATACATTTGAACCAAAACAACATGGCAACAGATTGACTGCAGAAGCAGAGAAAAGAACCCAGCTGTATTTTTTAAAGCCAGGTATTAAAGAGGATTGCAAAATATAAAGCAATGCCACCCTCTCACTTAAAAAAAAATTTTTTTTTTTAGAATAAATGTGTTATTTATATTCATATGTAATGGGTTTATTGTTATTTCAAATATATTAAAATTGAAAAAAATTCTCTTAATTCTGCATATGGTAAATGTTGATAAATATAATCCACATAAACAGCAGTTCTTAACAGCCCTTAATACTTTTCTTAAGAGTGTAAATGGATCTTGAGACCAAAACTTTTTAGAACTGCTGATAAAGGGTGACGGCTGAGTTCCTATCAGGACAATTCTGCAAATAAAAATTATAAACTTGAAAAAAAGTTTTAAAAATGACCAGATGGCATTTGAGAGTGACAAAAAGCAAGCAGAAACTGGAATGAGGTCTATGCTTGGAAGAATGGAACAGCTGTGAATAATTTTCCATTTTTATGGCTTTTAGCCTGAGAGAAGGCCCCAGTTGGGGACATGAGGGGATGGCTAAAACTGTGATAATAACCCGTAGTCTTACTTGCTTGAAGAAAAGAGACAGAGTTCAGAGTGACCACACAGGTAGAAAGTAAGGAGGAAAATCCTAGAAAGGATGTTGGGGGGAGACCCCAAATCCTGTATCTAAACTCAGCTTGGATCTCTTGCCAGCCCCTAAACGTATACTTGTGTTGAGCAGCCTCCAAACAGCACACCTAGCACTAAAAAAAAACAGCTCCTAGAGAAATGGAAATAAAAACAAAAACAAATGGGACCTAATGAGACTTAAAAAGCTTTTGCACAGCAAAGGAAATCATAAACAAGACCAAAAGACAACCCTCAGAATGGGAGAAAATATTTGCAAATGAAGCAACTGACAAAGGATTAATCTCCAAAATTTACAAGCAGCTCATGCTGCTCAATAACAAAAAAACAAACAACCCAATCCAAAAATGGGCAGAAGACCTAAATAGACATTTCTCCAAAGAAGATATACAGATTGCCAACAAACACATGAAAGAATGCTCAACATCATTAATCATTAGAGAAATGCAAGTCAAAACTACAATGAGATATCATCTCACACCGGGCAGAATGGCCATCATCAAAAAATCTAGAAACTATAAATGCTGGAGAGGGTGCGGAGAAAAGGGAACACTCTTGCACTGCTGGTGGGAATATAAATTGATACAGCCACTATGGAGAACAGTATGGAGGTTCCTTAAAAAACTACAAATAGAACTACCATACGACCCAGCAATCCCACTACTGGGCATATACCCTGAGAAAACGGTAATTCAAAAAGAGTCATGTACCAAAATGTTCATTGCAGCTCTATTTACAATAGCCAGGAGATGGAAGCAACCTAAGTGTCCATCATCAGATGAATGGTTAAAGAAGTTGTGGCACATATATACAATGGAATGTTACTCAGCCATAAAAAAAAATGAAATTGAGTTATTTGTAGTGAGGTGGATGGACCTAGAGTCTGTCATACAGAGTGAAGTAAGTCAGAAAGAGAAAAACAAATACAGTATGCTAACACATATATATGGAATCTAAGGGAAAAAAAAGAAAAAGTCATGAACATAGGGGTAAGACGGGAATAAAGACACAGACCTACTAGAGAATGGACTTGAGGATATGGGGAGGGGGAAGGGTAAGCTGTGACGAAGTGAGAGAGTGACATGGACATATATACACTACCAAACGTAAAATAGATAGCTAGTGGGAAACAGCTGCATAGCACAGGGAGATCAGCTCGGTGGTTTGTGACCACCTCGAGGGGTGGGATAGGGAGGGTGGGAGGGAACGAGACGCAAGAGGGAAGAGATATGCGAACATATGTATATGTATAACATTTACTTTGTTATAAAGCAGAAACTAACACACCATTGTAAAGCAATTGTACTCCAGTAAAGATGTTAAAAAAAACAAAAAAACTAAACCATGGGGAGGCAGAACTTGGAGTTTAAGTTCAGCCTAGTTAATTTGCAAAAAACAAAAACATCAGTACGCTTTAGAAGAATATTACAGTACCTAGAGTCTTTAGTTATCACAGTGTCTAAGATATTTTCCACAATGACTAGACATATGAAGAAACAGGAAACTGTCACCCTAATTAGTGGAGATTGACCCCAAGATGACCCAGAGGTTGGATTTAGCTGAGAAGATTTAAAGCAGCTACTATAACTATGCTCAAGGATGTAAAGCAAAATAAGGTTGTAATGTGTGAACAGACTGGAAATCTCAGCAGAGAAGTAGATACTAAGAAAGAATGAGATGAAAATTTTAGTCCTGAAAATATATCTGAAATAAAGAATGGGTTAGATTAGGAATGACGGTGAACTTGAAGATAAGTAAATAGAAATCTCAGCTGAAGCAGAAAGAGAAATAAATTATTGTGTGTGAAAGTTCTCTATAAACTTCAACACTCTATATTAGCATCAGGGATTAATAGGTTTCTTTCAAGGCCTAAACTCACCTCTTCCCTCTGCATATGGACTGACTTCATAGTTTGTAAAATCAGTGCCATCTAAGAGTACACTCAAATTCTCTCTCCTTACCTCAACCATCTGCTTTCCACCATCAGAAAAAGAGATTGCTTTTTTCTCCATGGCTACCTGCCACACCTATACTTTTTAAATTAATTAATTAATTTATTTTTGTCTGTGTTGGGTCTTTGTTGCTGCGCGTGGGCTTTCTCTAGTTGCAGTGAGTGGGGGCTACTCTTCGTGTCAGAGCGTGGGCTTTTCATTGTGGTGGCTTCTCGTTGCGGAGCACGGGCTCTAGGCATGCAGGCTTCAGTAGTTGTGGCATGTGGGCTCAGTAGTTGTGGTTTGCGGGCTCTAGAGCTCAGGCTCAGTAGTTGTGGCGCACGGGCTTAGTTGCTTTGTGGCATGTGGGATCTTCCTGGACCAGGACTCAAACCTGTATCTCCTGCATCAGCAGGTGGATTCTTAACCACTGCACCACCAGGGAAGTCCCTACACTTACACTTTTGATTGCATTCTTTCAGGCTTCTAGAGATTACACCCCTCTTCAGCCTGAAAGTCTTTGATCTGCAGTTCCCTCAATGTCCTGTTCTGTCTGTACCTACCCTTTATGACCTCTGCTTTCTGACATTCCCCTGCAGTCAGATATTTTGCTCTTTCTGCTTTCCCAGACTGTTGTCAGAGGTCACCAGAAACCTCTTGGTCAGCACACTTGGGGGTGTTTGTAATAGGCCTCATCCTGTGTTTCTCTGCAGCATTTTATACCATTTCCACCTCTTCCCACTAAGGTTCTTGCCTTTTATCTCTCTCAGTGACAATATATTTTCTTATTTCTCTTCTTCTGTCTAGTTGTACTATTCTTTCAAGGATTCATTCTTAGCTTTTTTCCCCTCTTATTTCCCTCAGTAGTCCCATCTAATCCTGGTGACTTAAGCCTTGTTATTGCAGAGAATCTCCTTTCCAGTGCTGCCTGTTGTCTCCACAGGTAACTAAACATTTCTACTCAGATGTCCTAGAGTGGACATATCAAACTCACTGTGTCCAAAATGAAACTTCTCTCTTACCAAGCCAGTTTCTGTGCTTCTCCTCTGGCGTTCTGCTGTGCTACCTTTGTATCATCCTAGCACATGGCAGTTACTCTGCAAATAGGACCCGAAGCAATGAGTGAATTCTTCCAGTTACCCAAGCTGGAATTCTGAGACTCACTTTTGACTGGATCTTCTCTGTGGCTGACCACATCCAGTCCTCTGCCAAGTTATGTCAGTCTCCATCTGGTATATCTTCTTGTATTCCTTTCTTCATTCCCACTGCTGTTGTTTGGATATTGCAGAAGGCTACTTGCTGGTCTTTATTTCTCCATGCCTTTCCCTTGCTAATCTTTTATGTGTGTTGCTACTAGAGCAGTTTTGATTCCCAGGACTAATGATGGTGATTTTACTCATTCTATTTTTTTTTTTTTTTTTTTTGCGGTACGTGGGCCTCTCACTGTTGTGGCCTCTCCCGTTGCAGAGCACAGGCTCCGGACGCGCAGGCTCAGTGGCCATGGCTCATGGGCCCTGCCGCTCCGCAGCATGTGGGATCTTCCCGGACGGGGCTACGAACCCGCGTCCCCTGCATCGGCAGGCGGACTCTCAACCACTGCGCCACCAGGGAAGCCCTACTCATTCTGTTTTTTTCTGCCTAGAATGCTATGTTCACCTTCTGCCTGTTCATTGAAATCCAGTTCAAATGGATTATTTTTCATTGGGTTTCCTGTCATTTATCTCCCCCTCATAGTGTGTTCTCTAACTGCTGTTATTGGCACTTACCACTTTTACTTCATGTCATAGTTACTGTGTTTTATATTTTGTCTCCTCTATTAGCCTATAGTCTTGATTGCAACATCATTGTAATTTTTTTCTGTCCCCGTGCCTTGTACAAGGCATGCTTTCAAATATTTTCTCTCTATTAAATTTCTCTTCACAAAATATTTGTTCGATAAGTGAATTTAACTGTCACTCATAGAACATTAACCACAGATTTTTGTATATGTGGCTTTTTAGTGTGCTATTTTCATTTCCACATGGTTCAACAGTTCACTATACTAATGTACTATATGTATAAATATATATATATATATGGAACTGTTGAAAACATTTATAATCTGAGGGGGGTTTTTTGGGACAGTTTGTAAGACTGGTTTAAGGTACTTCAATTTGAACCATTTTATTGAATCTAAGACATGGTTTCACATTGAAATCTCCAATATAGAGTTTTATTTTGGTTTTTTAATCTCCTTATAAATTGGTGGTATTTTAGGATCAGGAAAATGTGGTAAATACAATAAATATTGACTTTTGGTTAAATGGCCTTTTGGAACAATACCCACAACGTGGATTTTCGTTTATATTCTTAGAAGATAGACTCAGGTCTTTGTAGGTTCTGTTATCTTATTTTTTATTTCATTGCTGCTTAAAAGCTTTTAAAATGAGATGGTATGGGAGAGTTTTGTTTTGTATTTTTACTCGAGGGGAGGAGTAAGGGAAACTACTATGTTTGAATTAGTAGGATTTTTGAAAGTGATGGTGCCGAAAGCTCAGTTTCTCTGTACACTGGTGCAGAATCGAATCTTGTAGACAGAGTTCTGGGTGAAGTAGAAAAGGATAGCTTTATTACTTTGCCAGGCACAGGGGGACACACCAGGCTCCTGCCTCTAAAAACTATGTGTCCCAACTTGGAGGATACTGAGAAGTTTTATAGCAGTGGTTCCAAGAGGGCATGATCAGCTCATGGACATTCTTCTGATGGGTTGGTGGTGAGGTAAGTAGGAGTCAGCAACAACCTTCAGGTTCCAGCTGGTCTGGGGTCTGCATGCTTGTGGGCAGCATACCATTGTTAATCTTAACTTCTCCCACCTGGAGGGGGTTTCAGTATCTCCAAAACAGCTCAAAGGTATTGTTGTGTGTATCCCTTGATGGGGCACCAAGACCTTGCACAAAGGCTGCATTATTGTTTCTATGACTTTATTTCTCTCCGGTCTAGCATCCCCTCATTTCCCGAATTAACAACTGCTTTAATCTGCCTGTTGGAATTCAGGGAAGGTCATGGAGGCTGAATGAAAGCTATGTCTTGTAATCAAAGCAATGGGGGACACAGAAAGGCTTTGTGCCCAGGAGCCCCACAGGGCCCTGCTCAGTATCGTAATGTATGAATGTAGAGTTAAAAGAAGCAAGTTGCAGGATTCCTAAAGTATAATATTATTTGTATAAAATTTTAAAACATGCAAAACAATACCAAACGTTCTTAAGGAATCTGAACACATGCAGTAAGAATGTGATAATGTACAGGAGAGTCATAAACACCAAAATCAAGATGGTGGTTACCTTTGGAGGCAAGGTGGGTGGGGGCGTAGAGTGTGGGAGAGATGCCAGGGTGTCTCTACCCTGTTTGTAATGTTTACTTTTTGTGCCCAGGGGTGGGTGCTTGTTACCTTGTTCTCTTTACCTACTGTCTGTCTGAAATATTTCAACATTTTCAAACAGTATAGTTCCCCCCACCCTTAACTCTCTGCTCCCTAGTTTCCCTCCCAGAAGCAAAATTGGTTTCTTTGAACCTTTCCAGACATGTGTATATAAACAAGAATATATTTATGTGTAAATTCCCCTACCTTTAAAAATAAAATAACCACTACCACTTTTACATAAATAGTAGTCTTCTCTACACAGTTTTACATTTTGCTTTTTTTACTTACTATGTCTTGGAGATTATTCCATATTAGTACATTATATATGTAGTTTTAATAAAAATAGATTTAACTTTTATCAGTAATAATTGCCTTCATCTTTACCAGTTATAATCTAGACTTTATCCACTAATAAGTATAAATGTTTGTTTTGCTGTGTCACATTTGCTTAAGCAGTAGGAAATCTGGGTTTCTCCCTGATTCTTCTTTGCAGGCTTCCCAGGGTGCTTGATGTGTAGACTGTTCCCTAGGCTCCTTCAGTTGATGAGTCGTGTTTTTTCCTGGGAGGTGGAGAGGGAGGACATTGGGGCTCTGGAGTCCAGTGCCTGGGTTTGAATCCCCTTATGAGCAGTGTGATCTTGGGTCAGTTAACTCTCTGTGCTGATTTTTTCTTCATCTGTAAGGTGCATTGAGTATTTCCTTTCTCATAGAGTTGAACTGAAAATTAAATGAGTGAAAAATGCCTGACATACAGGAAACAGTATAAACCGTTGACTATTTTTATTATATTATCCACCACTCAGCATTCTACTGCCCGAGCTACTGTGAGTCTCCAGACAGCTAAACACATGCTCTCATCACTGACCTCCTTAAGACTTTGGTCTCTCTGGTTAGTAGGAAAACTTCATTTCTTTCTTTAGGACCTGCTTTTTCAGAGGAGGTTCTCCCAGCACCCCAGGGATGCCCTTTATACCACAGCTGCCTTCTCTCTGCACAGTTGAGGTGGAGAGGGTGGAGGAGGGAGAAGGTGGCACAGCCTCCCACCTCCCAGGGCCCTCACGAATGTTCTTGCTGCTCTGCTCACATTAGACTTCCCCGCCAGAATTCTTTTGCATGTTCTTCCTCATGCGTGATTTTTTTGCCCTGAGACCAGTGCATCCTTCATTCTACTTTATCCGGAACCTCCATGCTTGTATGTGTCTGAGTCCAGTTAAGGTCAGGGCTTAGGTTCTTTCCCATTGGGCTCCAGGCCCCATGTGAATCTGGGGATGTGGTTTGATGTCTATTTTAAGGGCTCCTGTGACTGATAAGTTACCCAAACATTATATGATAGTTAGGAGACCAGTGTCCCCTGAGCATAACAGAGGATCCCTAAGGAGCAGTGACAGCTGTAGCCCAGGCTGGACACACTGTAATGTTATTAACATTTATAGTCAACATTTGAATAGTAGTTTCCATTACAAGGTGCTTTTCACATAACTTATCTCATTTGGCCCTGAGGCAAGGATCAGTACCTCATTCCCATTTTTGCCAGTGAGGAAACTGAGGACTAGAAGCTGGTTGCATAGATAAAAAAGGACAGACTTCCTTTCACATCTTTGTCACCACACCAAGCCACCTTCTTACCAGATTTTAAAAAGGCCACATTTTATCATTTCAGGGTTGAAATCAGTTGTCATAATGGGGTATTTAATGTTAGCTAAGTTTGGGGTAAAATTAACAGTATTGAAAACTGTTGAATAATTTCATTTAAATTTAGGTCTCCTTGTATTCTGTAGGTTTGTGTGATCTATAGCCAACCTTGTAAAAAAAAAAATCTATATTATCCTTTTTCTCAGAGCCACAATGGACACAGCTAGCCATAGCCTTGTCCTTCTGCAGCAGCTGAACATGCAGCGAGAATTTGGTTTTCTGTGTGATTGCACAGTTGCTATTGGAGATGTGTACTTCAAAGCCCACAGAGCAGTGCTTGCTGCTTTTTCTAACTATTTCAAGATGATATTTATTCACCAAACAAGGTAAGGATGTGCTTTTGTAAATCAGAAGTATTTTTGATACTGTGATATAGTTAAGCCTTATTATAATCTCATTTTGGGGATTCTTTGTTACGGGATCACCTTAGGAAATAAAAATTTATAATTTTTTTACACATCTGTCATTAAACTCTGTATAGGGTTCATGGTAGAAGATAAGAATGAAAACAATAATGGCTAAAATCTATTCAAGGCTTATACCATAAACAAGCACTAAGCATTTATCTAGTGTAAATTCTCTTATCCATACTTTTTTAGAGAAAAAGAAACTGTAACTGAGTTGTTAAGTAACTTGTCCATCTAGGATTATACAGCTAATATATTAAACTCAAATGCAAATCAGTGCTCTTAATCACTAAGTCATTGATTTCTATTCCATAACACTTTCATAGCAAGGTTTCAATGTCATAACTCTGCCCAGTTTATATTCCCTATTACAATTCAAATGTCGTTTGTTTCAAATATTTTTTCAAAAAAAATTTTTAAACTTTAGATTGCCCCAGCATGGGGTATTAAGGAGGGGCCTATAAAGTGGTATCCAGATTCTGAGCTCTTGGAAAAAAATAGCTTTAATACCTCCTAGGTTAAAAGTGATGCAACACTGTATGATTTTGTGTGTGTGTGTGGGGGGGGGGGGGGTGTGTGGGGGTGTGGTACGCGGGCCTCTCACTGTTGTGGCCTATCCCGTTGCGGAGCA
>NW_006787454.1:34676-55174 GCF_000442215.2 Lipotes vexillifer
GCACAGGCTCCGGACGTGCAGGCCCAGAGGCCATGGCTCACGGGCCCAGCCGCTCCGCGGCACGTGGGATCTTCCCGGACCAGGGCACAAACCCACGTCCCCTGCATCGGCAGGCAGACTCTCAACCACTGCGCCACCAGCAAAGACCTGTATGATTTTTTTTAAAGTCCTTACATGGTGGGACTTCTCTGGCAGTCCAGTGGTCAAGACTCTTTGCTTAAAAAAAAAAAAAAAAAAAAAAAAAGACTCTTTGCTTCCAGTGCAGGGGCCGTGGGTTCAATCCCTGGTTGGAAACTAAGATCACATGCCAGGTGGTGCAGCCAAAAAAAAAAGTTTATAGTCTAAGAGAGAGGTAATGCATTGTAAAGAAAATAATTGCAGTGTAATTGATCTCTTTGTGCCTCAGTTTCCTTCTCTGTAAAACACTAGAATAATATACCCACCCCATGGTATTGAGAAGATTAAATGGATTAATAATATTAAAATGCTTAGAACAGAGCTTTGCACTGTTAGCTGCTGCTATTAATAGTTACTGTGATGTCTATAATAGAAGTGCTGCACAAGGTAGAGTGGAGTGTCAGCAGCCTTATTTTGATAAGGTTGGCACAGGTTTTACAGAGGCTCTGAATGTTGCAGGATCAGGAGGAGTTTTTCAGATGTTGTAGAGGAACGCAAAAAGTTACAGTTGCAGGCAAAGGGGGAAAATGCATGAAAACATATGCAGATATGAGCCAGGCTAGCACATTCAGAAAATGGAGTAGATCAGAATGATTGGAATATATGACACAAAGGGGAGAGGAGGTTAGCTCGGGGACAGGTCATGGGTAGTCTTTTCTGCCGCGCAAAAGAGTTTCCTCTCCGATTTAAGTGTCAGTGTAGAAACTAGATTAGAAATACTACCTTCACATAAGCCTCATCTGAGCCTCATCTGAGAGCAGTGAGTTGGTTCAGCTCTTAAAGCACCTGTTGTGTACCAGGCACCATGCTAAACTAAATCCAGGCGATCCAAAGGTAGCAGGCCTACTTTGTGGTATCTCTGTTGAGCAACTAAAAATCCTCAGTTAAAAGAGCTCTGTGCTGATATAAAAAAAACCCTGCCGCAGACCATGGCAGTGAGGTAAGAGTCACAGGTAAGAGTGAAACCCAAGAGGGAATCCTAAAATGTCAGGACTAAAGAAATGGATTGCCAGCGTACTGACACTTGCTTTCTGATGTATCGACACAAACTTTTGCTTCAGGGAAGGTGAGTCCATCAACTGATTCCATTGTTCCTTGTCATCCAGCATTTCCCTCAGGTTGTTTTTATCCTGATTTTGCAGGGTGTTTCCTGATTTCTTGTTACACAGTTATTTCCATCTACTTTCTGAATTCTAGATTCATATGTGAAAATTGGGCTTGAGATTAATTTAAACCTTTTCAAAGTTACACTTGTATTCGTTTGCGATTTAAGGAGTAGATATATTAATACAGTTTGGAAGCCAAAATAAGGTTAGTGTGATTTAAAATTCTAAATAGTTCCAATTCCAATAGACCCTTTTAAAATTTTTAATTATTTTTTATTATGGTACAATATATGTAAACATAAAATTTGCCATTTTAACCATTTCTATTTATACAGTTCAGGGGCATTAATCACATTCACAGTGTTGTGCAACCATCACCAGTATCTATTTCTAAAACTTTTTATCACCCCAGAAAGAAACTGTAACCATTAAATAATAACTCCCCATTCTCTCCACCCCCAAGCTCCTGGTAACCTCTAATCTATTTTCTGTCTCTATGAATTTTCCTAATCTAGATGTTTCTTATAAGTGGCATCATATAAAATTTGTCCCGTTGTGTCTGGCTTATTTCACTTAGCATGTTTTCAGGGTTCATCCATTTTGTAATGTATATCAGAACTTCATTCCTTTTTATGGCTGAATAACATTCCATTGTATGTATATACTGCATTTTGTTTATCCATTCATCTGCTGATGGACACTTGGGTTGTTTCTAGCTTTTGGCTAATGTGAATAATGCTGTAATGAACATTGGTCTATAGGTATCTATTTGAGTTCCTGATTTCAGTTCTTTCGGTTATATACCCAATAGACTGTTAAGTTCCTTAAGAGTAGGGTACCTATTTTATTCATCATTTTTCTACCCCCTGGCATGCAGTTTAAGTGCATATCACTTAGGAGTCACTAATTAAATGTTGAACTAATCAGAATATCTGTGTTTCTTAACTTTAGGCAGTAGATTGAATACATGAAGACTTGTTGCTGCGCCATAAAACTGGTATACAATGAAAATTTAAGCTTTTGTTGCTGAGTTTCATCAAGGCAGATTGCTAAGTTAGAACTTCTTAGGAAGAAACTGCTTTAGCCTAAGACTGTGTACTGTTAACTAAAAGGCCAACCGGGTTGTTTCATTCTGTGTGGGTCTGTTTTTTTTGTTTTTAACAGTGAATGCATAAAAATACAACCAACTGACATCCAACCTGACATATTCAGCTATTTGTTGCACATTATGTACACGGGGAAAGGGCCAAAACAGATTGTGGATCATAGTCGTTTGGAGGAAGGGATTCGATTTCTTCACGCCGACTACCTTTCTCACATTGCGACTGAAATGAATCAAGTGTTCTCACCAGAGACTGTGCAGTCCTCAAATTTATATGGCATTCAGATCTCAACGACCCAAAAAACAGCTGTCAAACAAGGGCTGGAGGTCAAGGAAGCTCCTTCCAATAACAGTGGAAATAGAGCTGCTGTCCAGGGTGACCACCCCCAGTTGCAGCTCTCTCTTGCTATTGGGCTGGATGATGGCACTGCAGACCAGCAGAGGGCCCATCCTGCTGCCCAGGCCTTGGAGGAGCACCAGAAGCCCCCCGTGTCCATCAAGCAGGAGAGATGTGACCCAGAATCTGTGATTTCCCAGAGCCATCCCTCACCCTCTTCAGAGGTGACAGGCCCTTCTTCCACTGAAAGCGGTATCAAAATACACCTATGCCATTACTGTGGGGAACGTTTTGATTCCCGTAGTAATCTAAGACAACATCTCCATACCCACGTGTCTGGATCCCTCCCGTTTGGTGTCCCTGCTTCCATTCTGGAAAGTAACGACCTTGGTGAAGTGCATCCACTTAATGAAAATAGCGAGGCTCTTGAATGCCGCAGGCTTAGCTCCTTCATTGTCAAGGATAATGAGCAGCAGCCTGACCACTCACACCGGGGTACCACAGAGCCTTTGCAGATCAGTCAAGTGTCTTTGATCTCCAAAGACACTGAGCCAGTAGAATTAAACTGTAATTTTTCTTTTTCAAGGAAAAGAAAAATCACCTGTACTATCTGTGGTCATAAATTTCTCCGAAAGAGCCAATTACTGGAGCACATGTATACACACAAAGGTAAATCTTACAGATATAACCGATGCCAAAGGTTTGGTAATACATTAGCCCAGAGATTTCAGCCATATTGTGACAGCTGGTCTGACATCCCCCTGAAAAGTTCTCGCTTGTCGCAAGAACAGTTAGACTCATCTTGTGCCTTAGAGTCACAACTCACACAAGAAAATGTGGATACTATCCTGGTTGAGTAGCAGTTTCTCCTTCAGGATTTTTGTATCAGTTCTGAAAAAGAAAACTCACATACATTTTTTAATTCATAAATTATTTTTCTCCTCAAGTTCTATTGACTTTTTCTTTACCATTTATCCATAGTTTTAAGGTTGTATGTATTAGATCTTCTTATTGTAAGATATATTGATACATAGCTACTAAAATGTAACCTTCAATTAGGGCTGTGAACTTTTCATAAATTAAATCACAAATTAGAAATCAGAAATCAATATAGAAGTATGGAAGTTTTTCCAGGTTGTAGAATCTGTAAAATCAAATTGAATATAAAATAAGTGAAATCTTTTTTAAAGAATATTCTAGACTATCACTTTTGGTTAATGTTCCACATGAATTAAGCCCTTATGAGGATTATTTTTAAATATTTTCTGCCATACAGGGAATTAATAGTTTTTAGTGCATAACTATATGTTATAATGTATAAGACATTTGTTTTAAGGCATAGCTATACCAAATCATGAGTAGTTTTAAATTACTTTTTACTTACTAGGTCTGCAACATCTTATGTGGCTTTATTTTTTTAACACTGAGCATACCTCATTTTCAGTAAAAAAATATTTAACAGAGAGAAAGGGAGAAGAGTCGGAAACACACACAAAAACTTAAAGAAACAGTAAGATACATACACATAGATAAGCATAGAAGCCCCTGGTGTTAGAGACAGAAATTCAGATAGATCTGTGTTGACTGACACCCTAGTGTTGTTATCTTAATCTAGAGTGTTTTCTTAAAGACTTTAAGGGAGGGGCTTCCCTGGTGGTGCAGTGGTTGAGAGTCCGCCTGCCGATGCAGGGGACGCGGGTTCGTGCCCCGGTCCGGGAAGATCCCACATGCCGCGGAGCGGCTGGGCCCGTGAGCCATGGCTGCTGAGCCTGCGCGTCCGGAGCCTGTGCTCTGCTACGGGAGAGGCCACAACAGTGAGAGGCCTGCGTAACGCAAAAAAAAAAAAAGACCTTAAGGGAGTTTGAGATTTTTATGACCAGAGGTTTACATGAGCTTATGAGGTAAATGATAAAATACAAATTATCTTTCTACCCACAGTATCAGAAGATTTTATAGGCTACCTGGGTTGACATTAATTTTCTAATAATCACCTGAAAAGGTAATTTTTCCGTGGCACAATTTAAACTTTTTTCTGGTCCATAAAACCAGTAGAGTAGATATAGTCAGTGTCCTAGAACTATGTTTAAAATTCATGACAGCCTTCCCTCTATGAATCAACTTAACTCCCTTTTATATTGGTGAAACTTACAAAGCTAAAATTCCAGAAAAATTAAAATTGGTGGACTGAATGATAGATTCTCCTGCTCTGTGTAGCTGGGAAATAGCTGGTTAAACTTCACCGCAGAGGATAGACATAAATTGTTTCTGAGATGTTTAAATTTAAAATACTAGATAGTCAAGGATAACAAAAGAGAGAGGCTTCAGAACAGCCTTATCTTTTTTTGTATGCTGCCCTGCTAAATTCTAAACCTCACAGGTATTTTAGTAAATTTAAAAAATTTGGTTTGTGAAGATTAGAATTAAACTACGTACAGAAACTGTTTGAGACTGCTCACTTCTGCGGTTATTTCCTGACATCAGAGTTCCTCAACAGTATCCGAGTTCAGTCAGGAGGTAGCTCAAAGAGAAATCCAGCTTATTCTAAGGGCACAAAGGTTTTCTCTGGGTTATCAGTGAGTTTAGGTGAATTATGAACTGATAAGTTTTTCTTAAGGAGTGAATGAAGAAAACCAATGGGCATTGTCTAAGGTGGTTGAGTTTCTGTCGTAGACATGGATGGGAAGCCTTGTGGGGCCCGGGTTGACATATGTTAAGAGCAAAATCTAAGTAGCTATTGATACAGAGTCAGTTGTATTGGGAGTAGTTAAAACAAATGTATTGCTCTTTAGTGTCAGAACTGCATCTAATCTTATACGTAAATCATTTAAGTAATTATTCAAACTCATACTGTCCTCAAAGACTTCATCTCATAGGATGAGCACAAATATTAACATTGATTTCATGTATCTTAGGCTATTCTAGATATATTCCCTAGCTTTCTTCAAGTAAAGTTTTATTTTTCTCATTTAGATAAAAATTTTCCTGATTTTTCTCTTCTGTTTTCTTTCCTACTTGCTCAGTTATTAGTTGTTGACACAAAAAAGTGTGTATAGCTAAAGGGTGGGAGTAAGTGTGCATATGGATTGTGGTGTAGGGCAGCAGTTCAGGGCAGAGTCTGGATGTGGCAAAAGTTTGCTTTTGGCTGACTGTTCATGATAGACAACATTAACTTAAAGCAGAGATATATCTACTTTTGTTGGGTGTTAAGAAAAGAGTGCTTAACTGTATTTTTATTCTTATTCATAAAGTTCCTTTTAATATTAGGAATTCAAAACAAATGTTCTTTTCCTTCATCTTCACAGTATTCTGTCTGTATTAGGAAGTGGGAAAATGATTACTCCATTTTATAGGAAAATATCCCAAAACCTGGGTTCCAGAGAGCCAGTGAATAGTGGTGTGGGGAATGACCCCAGTTTTATCTTTTTCATTCATTCAACAGGAATATTTTAAAAATAGCTATTTTATGACTAACACTGTGCCCTGAGTGTATTTTTTTAAGACATGATTCCTCACTAAGAAAAATCTACTTTGTATAAAAAAGTCCTTCCAGCAAAACCCTTTAGTTTTGACTACGTCATTTGTAAAATGGAGCTGTTATCTTAGCCATATAGTATGGTTTGCATGATGATTACCAAACTCTTAAAACTGGAAATGCTGTGTACACCTTAATGTATTGGGCAAGTACTAGACAGACATTTTCCCTTTGGATCAGCTTAGAATTTTCCCTTCTTTCTAGATCCCACATATAGTTGTTCTCTGGAGGAAAACAGACTGTTTCAGTATTTGTCCTTATTAGCCTATTGTCAGAACTCAGTATCTGATAAGTGCAGTCTGCCTTATAAGAAAACCAAAATTTCTTGATTTATCTCCTGAGATTATTATCTCTTTCTCTGATTTTCTGACTTCCCGTCTGTAAAGTGTCTGTAAGCAATCCCTACCTCACAGGGGTGTTGTGAGGATTTGTATTAAAACTGAGTTAAGTTCTATCAGTATTATTGGTAAAAACCACCCATATAAAGAAAACTACATTCTACATGTTTTCTGCAGCTAAACCTATCAACTTTAGTATTCCAACTCATAAATTCTAGAATGTCTTAAAAGCAGTCATGTACTACTTAATACTCAATAATTAATTGGCAGAATTCTTATTTTTTGGGCAGAATTCTTATTTTTTTTTTTTTACAAATACTCTAGAAACAGCAGTGTTGCTAGAATTCCTATTCTACCTACCATAGTTTAACCATCAGTATTTCTCTTCAGCCTTTAACAAGGAGGATATTAATTCTTTGGTGTTATTGGGAATGAAACCTTGCCAAGTGCAACTTTATTTAAAGTTCTCCCAAACAAATTATTTACATATAGGAAAAAGAACAGAAGCAATGGAGAAAATACCATTTTCATTTCTCTGATGTAGGTCATCTAAAAAGTAGATGGAGACCAGAAATGGAGCAGGGCAAATGACCAAGTAATTCATTATGTTTTGTCAAAATAGTAAGGCTTCACTTAAAACGGAAGGAAATACATATTAATCATGGAAGAAGATAGTCTGGAAAATGTATAATTCCACTGATATTTATTTGCACAGGCAAATTCTTGATGTTGTAACTCAGATCCTTGAGAAGTATCCATTTTTTTGTAGTAATTGAGGTAAAAATAGGCCATGTGAAGAATTTTCATAATGTAACTTGTATCTTTGTATGTTTTAAACTAAATGTAGCTCTATGGTATTTTATTATAATTAATTTTTGAATTCCTAAGAATGAAATCTGTACATTTTTATTCTTTGCTGTACTTCTGTGTTTGTATGGTTGGACTGTTTTGAAAACTGGTAAGATTATACAATCCTATGCCTGGCTATCTTAAATATAAGGAATTACAAACTGTGCTTTTTGTCTTCAAGACCTGGAGGAATCCTTTGAGCTTCAGTGTATATCTGTGCCACACTTGATTAATTAGTAGATATTGCTCCAATGCAATTGATGTTAACTGTCATCAACTCTTCTGTTTTGTGCCAAATAAAGTCATTTAATCAGATTAAATAAAATATCAACTTAAAATACTTTCAAAGAAACTTGGATTTCAAAAACCTGTACCCAAAAAAAAAAAGGCAAAAGGGAATTCCCTGGCGGTACAGTGGTTAGGAGTCTGCACTTTCACTGCCGAAGGCCTGGGTTTGATCCCTGGTCGGGGAATTAAGATCCCACAAGCTGCACAGCACGGCCAAAAGAAAAAAAGAAAAAACTTGTACAATGAAAAAGGGCCCCTGAAGAAATCTTCAAAGTACTAGTAATAGTAACACATAATACAGGAGACTGAAATCAATAATATATTGTATGGTTAAACTCTTCCACCTAATGTATTGTGAGTTTGCTTCACAAACATTATTTCAGAAAGTTTTGTATTCTCCATTTGGAATGAAAACTGTGAATTTCATGTATTTTATCATGACAAATAAATTAATGTGACTTGATCATAAAACCTTTTATTAACTCAGCTTATAGAATGTGTTCTTATTTTACAGCAGTGTCTGCCAAATGTTGTCTTCCTAGTGTTGAGGTAAGTAGTCTCTGTACCAGGTAACATTTCGGATGTGTGATGCAAAAATGCATCATTGAGTTCAGTTCTTACCAGGCATAATCTGTGTTAATAGAAAAGTTGTGTCCTAATCAAGTGCTTTCCAACTGCCATCTCTGGTAAGCAAGGTAGTATGTAGTCATTTCCCACAAGTTTCTTGCTTTGCTCCTTCTTTTCTTTCCTATTTTCTCTCTATCTCCTCCAGTAGCGTAATCTGCAACAGTGGTTCTTAGCCAGGACGTATTAGTCAGGTTCTCCAGAGAAACAGAACCACACTGCGTGTGTGTGTGTGTGTGTGTGTGTGTGTGTGTGTGTGTGTGTGTGTGTGAGAGAGAGAGAGAGAGAGAGAGAGAGAGAGAGAGAGAGAAAGAAAGATTGATTGATTGATTGATTATAAAGAATTGGCTCATGCAGATATGGAGGCCAAGTCCCAAGATCTACAGTTGGTAAGCTGGAAACCCAGGGAAGCCAATGGTGTAGTTCCAGTCCAAACTTTGCAGTTTGAGAATCACAAAGGCAGGAAAAGACCAATGTCCCAACTTAATAGGCAGAAGTTACCCTTACTCTCAGGAGGGTCAGCTTTTTCTATTCAGGCCTTCAACTGGTTGGACAAGGGCCACTCACATTAGAGAGGGCAGTCTACTTCACTCAGTCTACTGATTCAAATGTTAATCTCATCCAGAAACACAGACACATCCAGAATAATGTTTGACCAAATATCTGGGTATCCCATGGCCCAGTCAAGTTAGACACATAAATTTAACTATCACACGGGGTGGTCCCCTTGCACCATGGCACAAATTTGGCAATGTGGAGGTGTTTTGGGTTGTCACAACTGGGTGGGAGTAGGGGAAGGTTGCTGCTGGCATCTAGTGGGTAGAGAGACCGGGGGTGCTCTAAACATCTCACACTGTAGAGTATAGGCCCCACAACGAAGAGTTTTCTAGCCCAAAATGTCAGTAGTGCCGAGATAGGCTACTCCTGGTCTAAAAGGGCAAAGTAAGTTTTGTGAGGATTGTTAAGAGCTAAAGGATACAAAACTTAAATTTAGCAATTTTTGTCCCAGTCATCTTTGAAGTTAATACAGTTCTTATGGAGTATGAGATGTGTTTGTTCAGAATTAAATTTCTATTTGTATTCACTTTTATGCCATCTTTTCAGAGGTACAAAATGTGATTATTAAAAATCATAGATGTATTAAGCAACAAGACAGTTTTAAGTCTGTTCATATAACCTTTGAACTAAACAATTGTGTCTGTAATAAGGTCTCTCTGAAATTAAAATGTGATTAGTTTGTAATTTGTGTAAATATTTAATCTGGCCAAAAGGTGGCACCAGTGTACCTTTTAAAAGTCTGTTTTACACTATGCTCAAATTTGGCATCACTGTTTGCTTAATTCACATTTATTTAATACTTAGCTATTCCTGAATCTTGCTTCACTTTATAGAGTCATGACTAATGAGAATCTTCCTTGAATCCCATAATATATTAGGTACTGAAATATATTGACATCCCTCTTTGATCAAGATACTTCCAATTTACCTGTATAGCAGCAGATAACTTTTTAAAATATCACATTTAGTGTGCTTGTTATATCAAGCATTTCTGAGGATTCTTGTAAGTCTTTAACATTAAGGCTTCGGAATTTTAGTCTCAATCACATTTGTTCTTCTAATCAGACATCAAACTCAGTTTTTGGTGTTCTGCCTGGTCAAGAGATAAATCCAGGGACATTTGAGTAGTTTCTTACCTCTTGCTTCTTTTCTTCATAGCCACACCTGTGAGTTTAGCCTGTATATTATTTTCTGAAATTTACTTTCTCTTTCAACTGTGATTCAACAACTGGCTTTCTAAGCTGCTGTTCTTTATCCCTTCCCTCACTTCCTTCCACCGGTTTCATTCTCCGAGACGGCTGAGACATTCTCTAATAGAGTTCTTGTACCTTCCAATACTGAGTGAATACAGGCTACCCTTCCCTCCCCATAATTTCTGCTTACAATTTACTATTAATATTATCCTAGGACTTTGTACCTCATCACCAAATGCTTCTCTTAAATTTATTTTACAACTGATTAGCCAACTTGGGCTTGGGCAACTTGGGAGAATGAACCTGCTTCCTCCCAGATAAATTCTCTTCCAGTATTTATATAATGTTGAAACTTTTTTCATTGAAACAACTTGGTGATATTGTATCAAAATAATGGAAATAAAGGATCTTCCCTTAAGCTGTTAGAAAACCTTGGTGTCCTTTTATGTCAGAAATCTGAAGGAATAGCAGTGCTCTGGGAGAGCTTCTCTGCACATCTGAACTGGTCCTTGCTCTCTTGGGAGCTGGGGGAGAGGCTTGTGCAGGAAGGAGGCCTGGGAAGGAGGCCTTCATCAGCTGCAGTTGTTACCCATTGTCTGATCTATGCTATTACTGAATTTCAGGAAGGTTCATGTTACATTTTTGTGGACCAAACAGGCCTTTGAGGAATGGGATCTTGTGAATTTAGCTCTGCCACATTTTTCTGTAGTGGAAGCCATATGGTACTTAGTCCAAACCATATGTAGGAAAGTACCTAATTAAAAAATTTTTTTTTTTTGGTCTCTGGCATTTGTACTAAGTGCCTTGTAGGGAGGAAAATCTAAAGAACCTATGGTGGTTCTATAGGAAAAGGATACAACATTTGCAAAGATAAGGGAAAAGGCTTTAAAATGCAGACCAAAGATTCCAGTGGAGTGAGTCTCAAAAGATTTTTTTACTGGACCAGTTCTCATTTCCCAACATTGCCCTTCTTTCACATATGTGCATAGTCTGCTGTGAGCTCGGTGGTACCTGTCCTCTCTTTCTATCACAACATTTTAAAGTGTGGGAGGAAAGGCATATAAATGGAAGGCTCCTTTTTAAAATTTTAAACATTTCCTGTTTCACTGTTAACATCACCAGTTTTGCAGATCTCTCAAACTGGTGGTTATATTCAGACCCACCACGTAGAGCCATGCAAATTATGCACAATAAACTCTAGGGGGCGTCACTCACCAAATGCGTGCTTCTGGAGTTGGGCTGTATAGTTTGAACAGCTGTGCAAGGCAGCCGTGCCTTTCCTTATCCTGGTTTAAATGTTGAGTCTAAGAAGCCCTTATTTTGAATTTCTGCAGCAAGTAGCAGTTTTCACTGATGCAGCCAGGAAATTATAGTAAACTAAAATACACAGGTAGTATAAAGAACAATGAGATCAGAATAAGAAAAAATGAATACTCCCTAGGTGACACAACTATGTGTTTGTCAAAATGTGTAGAACTGTGCACTAAAAAGGGTGTATTTTACTGTATGTAAATTGTACCTTAATGAAAAAAAGGTTAAGACCACCCAGATAAATATAGAAAGTCTTGGAGCTTAATGAGCCATGATGATTATCATTCACTATTAATCCTTCCATAGGTCAGAAAAAAACACCAGCCAGATATTGAGTATAGAGAAGAAAACCCATGAAACTAAAAAGGTAATTCTGAAATTCACTCTGAAATTCTGAAATTCACTCTGAAATAAGCCAAATTACTGATAAGGCTGTTTGTGGCACATCTGAAAGGTTGACTTTTTTTCACTTGAATTGAATAGTGAGTGACCAATTATTTTGGCATTCCGTGCATGTTAGCCTTCACAGAGTACAAGAAGAGTTCTAACCAGTTATTTTGATCGGGGGATAGAAATACTCTAGTTAAGTTTTTTTTTTTTTTAATAAATTAATTTTATTTATTTTTGGCAGCGTTGGGTCTTCGTTGCTGCACGGGGGCTTTCTCTAGTTGCAGCGAGGGAGGGCTACTCGTTGCAGTGCACGTGCTTCTCATTGTGGTGGCTCCTCTTGTTGTGGAGCACCGGCTCTAGGTGTGCGGGCTTCAGTAGTTGTGGCACAAGGGCTCAGTAGTTGTGGCTCGCGGGTTCTAGAGCGCAGGCTTAGCAGTTGTGGCACACGGGCTTAGTTGCTCTGTGGCATGTGGGATCTTCCCGGACCGGGGATCGAACCTGTGTCCCCTGCATTGGCAAGCAGATTCTTAACCACTGCACCACCAGGGAAGTCCTCTAGTTAAGTTTTTATACCACAAATGTCTATTCCACACGGAACCTCTGCATTGTAATTTATATATGAGGATATTTGATTGGTTTGAGCATGCATGCCTGTAGCTGCATTACTCTTACCTGTGACTGATCACAGATATGGTCCAGAGACCCACTTGTAGCTATACTGACTGGACCTTCCTGTGATCTGAAGGTACAGATGTCAAAGTAGGGATTTGGGAATAAAAGGTTTGAGTACTAGTGTACAAATGACTGCATCTGCTTTTGTGTCACCCTGTGCTCCCTATCTCCCAGGAGTATGGAATTGGAAGGCCTGTTTTTTATGGCAGCAAGTATAGCTGTGAAAAGTGTAGGAAAGGCTTAATCTCTGCCCTATAATTGCACTGTCATAAATATCAAGATAAGGCCAAAAGTCCTATTTGAGTCTAGCCACGAAACAAATTGTAAGGAAAGTGCGTCTCGTCTTGCTAACATGCAGAAACTGCTGGACACCACTACCATTGCTATTATGATAGTTTGGAATTTACAGAGACAGTTTTAAGTTTGGGAGTTTCCCAACCTAGGAGCCACCATCCTCCCCTCACGTAGGTTTTTCTTAATTGTTCGTGGTGTCTGTGCCCAGCTTTGCTGAGGATTTTCTGTGAATGTATAGTGTGCTCATGTACATATATACATATACTTGCTTTTTCCCCCAAGTTCAGGAACTTAGCCTCCAGTGATCTCAAGCTTCAGGGTAAAAAAGAAAGGTATGTACTTCTCCAAGGGATTGGGAACTCCAGAATTCAGCATTAAGGGCAGAATTGCCTGAGAGGACAAGTGTTGCAAAAGGTTATATACTTTTCTCTTAAATTAGAAAGATGTGATTTAATAAAATTTTTTAAATTCTGAAAAGTGTGAAATATTAAATACGCTATGTACAGTGTACCTTAACAAGACATTTTATTTTGGAACAAAGTTTAGTTTTAGGACTTTTAAGACGCTATCAAGTTTAAATTGGTCCCAAGATTTGGAAAGCACATTCTTTCATAGTGCCTATTTACTGTCATTGGGCTGTGCTTAAGAAAAAAACAGGGTTGCTGATGTTAAGGGAAGAAAATCAGTCTTAATAAACACAGAACTTTTGAAACACCCAGCTTTAGCAGGCACCATCTGAATAAGCATTTCCACATAAAGATCGCTTAGTAATTTGGAAAACCATACAGATTATTACCAATTTATAGGTTAGCACAGAAAAGACAACTAGTGACAATAGCAAGAGACGATGAAAACAAGTACATTTCTGTCAAGTTCATAGATGGCATCAAAGTCAGAATTGCCCTTTAGATGGAATTACTTCAGTGAAATTGAATTCAGGTTCGAGGTGTTTGTGTTTTTCTTTGCTGGAGGTGGGCTCTTTTAGGCATGTCTTGTAAAGTCTGGCCAACACTCAGGAGAATAGAACTTTTGGTGGTACTAACTCAGTAGTTTCAATCAGTGTGATCTTTATGGTTTTAGGAAATTAATGTACTATACCACGTTTCTCTTAAAAGATTTGGATAAATAAAATAAACATGAGCCAATATAACATTTATTTTGTATTAACAGCACATATATTAATTCAGGTTGAAACCTTTTTTCTACAGAGTATGATTTCTTCAATATTTGCATCTGATCCACAATAATATAGTACTAATTTTAATGAGAAATACAGATTGGAACTTCTGCTTTCATAATAGCTCATCTACTTAACATTTTTACAAAGAACTACTATAAATATGTAACATTATGCAGGCTTTTTTCTGCACCTGTTCACAAATCAGAAGGAATATACTTTTAAGCTATTTAGCAACCGAATGCTATCAAACTGCCCCTGTATTTATATGACCATCTCCCCATACCAGACAAAATGAATCTCTCTTTAGTCTCCATGCACTCATGATGCTGCATCACTGTGGTTCTTTGCCTTAACCCCTGTCCAAGTTTCAGTTGCTGTGGCTCCCTAGGTTGAGCTCTTCGAGGGCAGGGAGCCTGTCCCCTTTATCAGTGTTTGGCATGTGTCATACCCAACACATGTTGAATAAATTGAATTTAATCTAAATTTAAGTAGTTTCTTTCTGTTAAATTTTTGTAACTAAGTAAGGATTACAAAAAAACTTCTCAAAAATGTGCCATAAAATGTACTATATATTGAAATTTTGAATTCTGTATAACGAGAAACTTCATGTGTGTGAAGCAATAAAACATCATAGGAATTTGAAACTAAGAAACGCTAAACCTTAAATGAGGATGTTTAAAAATGCAGAAAGGGCAGGCAGAAAAGTCCACCCCTAATGTATTGAGTATCAGGTGAAATTAGAAAGCAGACTTCACACATTTGAATAAAGTTGACATTAAAGGGGTATTTTCAAACAATGTGATTCTAAAGCCTAATAATTATGTTAATTCTGCTGCAAATCCCCCCCAAATAAATTATTAACTATAAAAAATAAGGCAACTTGAAGTTAGAAACTTATGGATGAAGTTAACTCTGGATTTTTTGCAGAAGCCAGATTCGACTGGTGCCCTCTCATGATCCATTATTTCTAAAAGCCTTTAGCTGGAATTCCAGGCTATTCACACATATTGGTGAAATAACGTAATCTCTCAGAAATAAATCAGTTTTTAAGACTTCATTAAATAGTAGGCCAATTAAGATCACAAACTTCGTGCTGTCAAATGGATTATCTTCAAAGAAAATTACGCTGACAGCTTTTCTGAAGAACTCCATTTCTGCCAAATGCTTATTGTTCCTTGAGGTGGAGGAGGTGGCAGGGAACATGATTCCTCTTTGAATGTTCTTCTGTTTTCTGCTACCTTTACTTAAATGTGACCAGGGACTATTTTTATATCCTATAAAGTACTTTGAGAAAATGTTAAGTGAATAGTGCTACACAAAATAGAGGAGGATTTTTGTATTCCCCTGTTGTAAAGCAAACTGAATAATACTTGAATCTTAAAAGGGGGAAGATAATGTGCTGAGGAAGTTACCTGATAAACCAACCAGCCTTGTAAAATTATGAGTTCAAAGAGAAACCGAATCCCAGCTACTTAATAAATGTTCACTAAAAGCAGCATTTATACCACAGCAAATTTAAAGGAAAATTAATGTGGTGTTATTAAATTGCCTTTTTTTAAAAACATCTTTATTGGGGTATAATTGCTTTACTAAATTGCCTTTTAAGTGATATTTTAATATTGTCAAATGGATGTGAATTGAATAAGAACCTATTTATATTCATTTAATGTCTTGCATATAAGGTCAAATTGCTTAAAATAAATACCATTAAAAAATATTTTATGAGAAACTTCTAAGTCATCTGATTCCTAATTATTTCTATAACAACAAAACAATTTAGATCACCTTACAATTCATAGTAGTAGGATTTGGCCATGTAGCAGATATAATCAGATTGAGACCAATTAATTTCTGGAATCCTTTTTCAAACTGGATCCTACTTATTTAATTCACCAGATATTCTCAATAGAAAAGACTGAGGAGAAACCACTTAAGAATGAATGCAAATAGAGTACACATTTCATCACAAAAACTATCAATTATAATACATTCTAACCAAATATGTACCACACCACAGTGGAAGAAAAATAGAAACCTAGGACTACTTAGATAAAATGTTACTTTCTTAGGAGAATTTCATTACACATATTTACCTCACGTTTTTAAAACTCCCAAATAAATATACCTGCACATTTCAAAATATTTTCAGTAACTGGTAAATGCTGTACTTTTTGCTCATTCATGAGAAATTACTAAAAATTTACAATGAAAGTATATGGCTTGAGCCATCCTTGCAGTAAATGAAGGCAGGATTCTTCGAAACACTGTTAAATGCACCAACTTTAATCAGTCTTTTTAAATTGCTCACTTTTAAATATGTAGTTGCTGGTAGCTGTCCAAGTCCATTAGCACCACATATAGTGAATTAAAAAGAGTTTTTAGGGAGGATGACTTAGCAGTCTTTTTTTAAAAAATGTTTAAAAATTATGCAATGAAATGAAATTGATTTCTTGGGTCATGTTTTGAAAGATCCACTTTTCATCTTGTAAAACAAAGATTTTGGTAGCTTCCCTCTTCCTCCCCCCACTCCCCCCCCCAAGGTTATAAGCATGAAGGTAGGAAAATCTGGGGGAATACAGGAAATACATTTACACTTCATTACATTATTAATGTAATAATACATTACATGTAATAATGTAATAATACATTATTAGCAAAGAATCTTGCTAATAATATCCATTATCTGGTTCAGTTCCAAAGTCAGATTAGGTTCTTCTGCCAGAGGTCTCAATATGTACTTACAGGAAGAAACAAAGATTCCATGGGACAAATTAGCACATACTTTCTGTATGTAATCCATAAATAATGCAGGAAGTCACCAGATCATTTGAAATCATCTAATGTACATTCTTTTCTCCAAGAATGTACAGATACCTTACAACTCAAGCAAAAGCTCTTGATTACTTCATCTACTTTCAGAGTGACACTGTCACTCAGTTTAGACAGTGGAGGACTGTACAATAGGAACCCTGACCTGTGAGGTACGGAAGTGTGTTGCAGTATTAGGGCCATTTCACACAAGGAAAGGTTGAAACAATTACTTATTTTTTCAAAAAATATGACAATCATTGAGATCGATGATTTAAATAACTGAAGAAAATGCAAACAAGCCCTTCTCATTGTTATATTAAGTTCATTTTTTTTTTTTTTTTTTGTAAGGGACTAGCTGGACTAAAAGTACTGATGAAAAAGTTTATTTTCAATATCCGTGTAAAATTTTTACTGGTGTCTCTCAACACACAGGCACAATGAAAGATGTATTTGGCTCATTCTTAGCCAAGCATGAATATTTTCACTAAATTATTATGATTTCCTATGACTTTTTTTTTTTTTTTTTTTTCTTGCGTTATGCGGGCCTCTCACTGTTGTGGCCTCTCCCATTTGCGGAGCACAGGCTCCGGACGCGCAGGCTCAGCGGCCATGGCTCACGGGCCCAGCCGCTCCGCGGCATGTGGGATCCTCCCGAAACGGGGCACGAACCCGCGTCTCCTGCATCGGCAGGCGGACTCTCAAGCACTGCGCCACCAGGGAAGCCCTCCTATGACTTTTACTGCCAGGTTTGCTTTGAGTCCACTCTCCCCTCTTTGAGGAGAGATTGATGAATACAGTCTCCAGAGATTTAATCTTGCAAGATGAATCGTGTGTTATATGTGGTAATTTGTTAC
The DNA here is from genome assembly GCF_000442215.2 of Lipotes vexillifer. Taxonomy (NCBI): domain Eukaryota; kingdom Metazoa; phylum Chordata; class Mammalia; order Artiodactyla; family Lipotidae; genus Lipotes; species Lipotes vexillifer. The sequence continues at coordinate 52,293 of NW_006787454.1, forward strand.
TTGGGAAGTTTGTCTTCTCCTGGATGGAAAATAATCCACTTTTTGTTGTTTTAATTTTAAAAACTTATTTATTTTTTGGTTGAGTTGGGTCTTTGTTGCTGCGTGTGGGCTTTCTCTAGTTGCGGTGAGCGAGTGCTACTCTTTGTTGCGGTGCACGGGCTTCTCATTGCAGTGGCTTCTCTTGTTGCGGAACACGGGCTCTAGCCGCGTAGGCTTCAGTACTTGTGGCACACAGGCTCAGTAGTTGTGGCTCATGGGCTCTAGAGCACAGGCTCAGTAGTTGTGCACTGGCTTAGTTGCTCTGCGGCATGTGGGATCTTCCCTGGACCAGAGCTCGAACCTGTGTTCCCTGCATTGGCAGGCGGATTCTTAACCACTGCGCCACCAGGGAAGCCCTGTTTTTTGTTTTCAGCAGATGATCCCATGCGCAAGTGGTTTTTTTTTTTTGTAGTACGCGGGCCTCTCACTGTTGTGGCCTCTCCCGTTGTGGAGCACAGGCTCCAGACGCGCAGGCTCAGAGGCCATGGCTCACGGGCCCAGCCACTCCGCGGCATATGGGATCTTCCCGGACCGGGGCACGAACCCGTGTCCCCTGCATCGGCAGGCAGACTCTCAACCACTGCGCCACCAGGGAATCCCGCATGCACAAGTGGATTTTTATACAGGTCTGCTTGGGGCAGAAGAAACATGGAGATGGAAAATGCATTCCCTGTTTCCACACCTTTGCACTTGGTAATTATTTGCCTGTTTGAAGTAATTTGTGAATGGCTTTTGTAAGGAACTTGAGCAAGACTAGAAAACCACTCATGTTTAATCAAACTATTATTTTTTTGGTTTGCAGTTTTTTTTTTTTTTTTGCGGTATGTGGGCCTCTCACTGTTGTGGCCTCTCCCGTTGCGGAGCACAGGCTCCGGACGCGCAGGCTCAGCGGCCATGGCTCACGGGCCCAGCCGCTCTGCGGCATGTGGGATCTTCCCGGACCGGGGCACGAACCCGTGTCCCCTGCATCGGCAGGCGGACCCTCAACCACTGTGCCACCAGGGAAGCCCTGCAGTATTTTTTTGAGGTAAGACTACTACCTAGGAGTATAACAGCTATAAGTCACACATTCACAAAAATAGCTCACCTTATCACCATTTTATACAACATAAAAGTGCACTGTAAAAAAAAAGTTGTTGAAAACAGAATGCGATGTTACACAGTGTTGAACTTTTAAAAGGAAACCAGGCTTTGTGACATCAGAGGACATTAAAGAGCTTATGGCATACCGCAAGTGCTCAATAAATAAATCTTGCTTCTCCCAGGCAGTCTAATCTCCCCAAACCATTTTAGCAATTTCCTGGATATTACTTTTCATTGCGATCTGTACTGACTTCCTCCAATCCAGAAGTGGCTACATTTCAGTGATAAGGGAGGGTTTTATAACTTAATTCTTTAGCACTTCTGGGTTCGAATTGTACCTTTAAATTCTACAGGTGTTAAATCTCTCATTTGTTACTGAATAAGAGATGCCACAAATATGTAAAATAATTTACCATTAAGCATTTTTTCCCTCCCATGATGTGGACATTAAGTCACTGTAGAAGACTGCTTTCTGCATTATCATCAGAGGCCATTTCATTAACCAGCTGTTCTATAGATAACTGGATAGCATTCTTGACAAGAGAAGAAGCTGTTTCCATTAAGAGTGTTTCATATTGTTCTGAAGTTCTACTGTCAAAACCACTATCATTAGCAAAAAACCCCACTTGCTCATTTTCGATTGAAATTAAGAATTGCTTAGGGACATTTTTAGATTTCTTAACATCAAATTCACTGATTTCAGTGTCTGTGATAATAATAGCAATTGGCTCCATTCTTTTGCTTTCTTCTGTTTTGGGTTTTTCTGCAGTGATTTCATTTACTTGAAAATCTGACTCCTGGCTCAGTTCAGTATCTTTCGGCTTACTCTCCTCAGCAACAGTCTCTTTACTTTCACGGTCTTTCCAATCTGGTCCACTTTCTAGGATACTGTTTCTGGCTCCTTCCAGAATTTGTTGATCTGGGACTGCAGGTGAGGGAGGAACATCAGAAACCACTGGGAGCTGGTGTTCTGTGTCTGAAGTTTCCAGTGGGCTTGCTTGCTGAGGTTGAATGCTTTGTTTTTCCTCAAGCGTTTCAATATCTTTTTCAAGGATTAGAGTTCCTGTATGAATAGCAGAATGCCCTGTATCTAACTCAAGTTCTACTGAAATCACTTTCTCTCCAGGAGAAGTTATGCTGTTGTTCACATTTGATTCACAGACCTCATCACTCCCTTTCTGTGAGACGTCTTCCCTTACATCCTGCTTTGGCTTGGTCTTTGCTGCCTGGTCATCTGATTGGGTCAGAGTTTTTGTATCCAAACTTCCAGCCTGTCGTTGGACTTTGATACTGCAGTCTGAGTCTTCTATAATTTTGGAATGATTACTTCTTTTCTCCCCTTTTGAGAATTTTATACAGGGAATCTTGAGTCTGGATTTTGCCTTTTTTTTAGAATTATCATCCTCAGCATTGATTTCAGGTTGCACTTTGGCCTCAAAGGGCTTTTGCTGCTTTGAAGAATCTGACCTTTTGCTGCGTGTTACAAGGCGTTTGATGGAGGCCCAGGCCCCCCCGGGGGGCTCTGGCTGATCAGAAGCTCCTGCTTCTGGGGGACACTTCCTTGCTGCATCAGCAGCAGCTTCAGAGCCAGCTTTGGGCTTCATTGCTTTGGCTGCTTTCTTTCTTCTCTTGAAGCAAAGTGTCGATGCTTTTTCCTCCTGCCTCTCATTCTGAGGACTAACTTCTGCTGATCTCTTCTCATCCTTACTTTCTACTTGTATTTCAGGAACTGTGATCTCCATTTTTATATTACACTCTTT
>NW_006787454.1:55312-115883 GCF_000442215.2 Lipotes vexillifer
TCCTTAGCAGTTTTATGACAAAAAAGTAGGCAAAAATATCACACTAAGTAAAATTTCTTCCTGATGTAATCACTCCTTTCGTCTTACTCCATACAGTTGTTTTAGGTGGTTTTTCCAGTTATAAAAATGCCTTGTTTCACTATTACTTGTAATTTCTCTCTTTAATTTCTTCATGAAAGCCCTTTTACTGGATAGATTTTTGTTTTATTTAAGGGTCAACCTGATAAGAGAAAAGAGAGTGGTATTTTATTTCACCATCAGCCTACTGTTTTCTATAGAGACTATTTCAGTTGAATGCATATGGTTCTACTGGGCATGTTTCCCATATAATAACTTACTAAAATGACTGGAGAATAAAAATTGGGGTTTACTTTTGCCCTATCCAAAAGATTTCAGTGTGAATTTCTTTTGCTGTCTTTTGTTTGTTAAAACTTCATTTTGGATTACTCTGCAAATCTGATACTATTTTATCAGTTCTGGAGTTGTGTTGTCCTTAGGAATCGTTTATGACTCTGAATTGCAAGTTAACAAACAAAAACCACCACCACCACCATGAACAACAAAAAACAATGAAGGGCAGGGTGTAATTTTTATTAATGCAATAAAGAGCTCTGAAGTTGCAAAGGATCTTAGAGATTATTTGAGATTATTCAAGTCGAGCCAGATGAAGAAACTGAGCTCCAGAGTGGGCAGCTGGCCTGCTAAAAGCCACACAGTTAGATGAGGTCATAGCCAGAGTTAGAACTGAAGACTTTGACTCTCTAATGTTCTTTCCGTTATACCATAAGGTTCCTGTTCTAAAAATGTATGTTCCATGAAGGAGGTGCTACTTTTCATACATGCCTTGGGAAATTTTTAACATTACTGTCATTCTCCACTCTTAAATCTGTTTGTGTAATTTTGACTTTTTTTCCTAAATATCTGCAGTTCAGACATTTTCCATAACGAGCACATAGTTGAAGGTCAGAGTGAATGGTAATAATAGTTGACATTTATTGAGCAACTCCTGTCTATCAGGAAGTGATAATAAGCACTTTTACATACATCTCTAATCTTCCCACAACATTACAGAGTAGGTGGTGGTATCACCATCTACAGATGAAGAAATTCAGGCCTAGAGAGGTTAAGTAACTGGCTCTAGATTATACAGCTAATCGATAACAGAGCTCAGATTCAACCCAAGATTGCCTGTTTCTGAAGCCCGTCCTCTGGAACTGGGTCTTAAGAGTTTCATCAGAAAAATGAATTGTTTGGAGATGCTAATCTGCACTAGACTCGCTAGTCAAAAAAATTTTTAAATTGCTTAAATGGTTGTGTTACCATAATGTAGCTCATCAACTGATAGCTGAACCAAGACTAGACTGAGTTCTTGCTATTTTAAAATTTAAGCTTTTGCAATCTTTCTATTTTATTTTCTTGGTTCTGGAACTAATTTGAAAGCCAGAAATAAGTTGATAAGATATGCAATTGGCAAACTGATTAGTTACATATAAATATAAAGGTATATTTTAAATCAATACACAGAATGGTATGAGGGTACCAATGAATAGAGACGTGAGGTCATCACCTAACAAAAATCCTATGAATTTAGTTGATGGATGTCCTAAAATAAGCAAAGGGACTCTTTCTTTGTACTGTTTTTTTTTTTTTGTAAATCCTTCACTGTTGAAGGTTTATTTGGGTACCTCTTGATTCTGTGAACCACAGAAGGAATTGGAACTCTGAAAATCAGTTCATGATCTAAGTAAATATTCTCTTAGGTTGAGTGTTACATACTCCATGCCCCTGACAGAAAGGCAAAGTCATCCTAGAACAATGATGGAACTAAAATATGAACATTTTACAGTTTTCCTCCTCATATGATGTTTCCATAAGCACAAGAACCACAGCTGATTATATATAGCTCCTTAAGTCTCATCACCTCTTGTGAGTTCTCAGTGCCTGAGAGTTTTTATTAACCAGAGGCTGTATAGCTAATAGAAATATTGAAATCGGATCATGTTTAGGAATGTATCATTTGAAACTAACCTGGGCTGCCCAAAGACAACTGCTTGAAAAGCTCACTTAAATGTATATCATGATGCAGAAATAAATACCCAAACAAAACCTAACTGAAATGGAGAAAATGCAGCCTGTAGATACTAAAACTTGGCAGGACATTAGACTGCAAATGATTCGCCCTTAACCTGCACAAATAGTTTTATCGCCTGGGCAATCTTAAAGTCCCTGTTGTAATTTCCTGATAGAATCGCAAGTCTACTGCCACAAAAAATACCCCGTCCCCTTTTCCCGTGAGCAGAGAAGCACGGAGGCAAAGAGCAGCCACTTCCTGGGGAAAGCAGTGAATCTCTCCCAGCGCCAGGTGTGGACCACGAAGCTTTCTCCTGGAGGAGGGCGTCTCTCCTTCGGCTTGAATCGCCTTATGGCAGGAGCTAGAGCGCAGCAGAAAGTACTCAAAAAGGAAAGTGCTGGGGCGGGCGTGGAAGACATAACCCAGCTTCAAGCTATCTGCACAATTATAATGTCCAGGAACCCGGCACTCTGTTTTCCCCCAAAAGGGCAAAGAAGGAAAAAAGCTACCAGCAACACGAGCTGTAACGCGCAGAGGATAGGTGTGGGCAGAGCTTTTGAGGGTCGCGCTGGCTGGAGATTTCTGCAGACAAACGACCTTCCCGATTCTCACTCCGGCCACCTCGGGCGGCCCGGATTCCCGGTGTCCAGTGGGCACCTCCCGCCCACTTTGCCGTGCAGGCGGTCAGCGGGCCGGGCACCGGTCCGCACCCTTTACCTGCAACCAACTCGCTCTCCTCACTTACCGCGGGCGCCGGGGTCCCTGGCCGACGCTGTCGCCGAGGTCGCGGGGGCGCTCGCTGGGCTGGGCGCACGGGTAGGCGGGAAGCCACGGTCGCACCCGGAGCAAGCAGCCCTCTGCAGAGAACGCAGCCCCGCGGCGCCCCCTCCCCCAGAGGGCGGGGACAGACAGCCGGCTGCACCAATACGCGCGGAGGGTGCGGGCGCGGGACGGGGCCGGGCTAGGGGTGGTGGGCGCGGGGGAGGGTGAGGGGGTGATCGGGAGGTCTTTGCGAGAGCAGTTCGCCCAGCCAGGGGCGCTCCCACCCTGGCGCGAATCCCCGGCGCGCGACCACATCGGGGGCCACCGAGAAAGAGAGGGCTGGCAGATGGGGAGGGGACCAGGGTCATAAGCCTCCCATTTTCTCAGACGCAAAGTAGCAAAATCCAATTTTAAATTGTAGGCACTCCCATTATAAATCGCCCCACTGAATATTTAAGTCACAGCAGCTATCACATTTTAAAAGTAGGATTCAAAACTGTGCAGAATGAATCTCGTTTGGCAAGAAAATTACATGAACTGAGAGAGAAAAACCTCATTACACCCAAACTCACTCCTGGAAAAGTTTTGGTTATCAAAGGGTTCATTGCCAAATCCTCTCAGAGGCCCAAGACACAAACCTGTGTCTTCATAAGTATCTAGAAGGCAGGCAGAGATGATGCAACCTGTGTGCCATCGAGGTCAGAACACAGGAACCCAGCCCCATCCATCCTTTATACCTTATATATATTTCCAAGAATAAGTAGCTTACAAGTTATCCATGTTTCCCTTCAGGATATTCCTAGGTGCCTGCTTAACGCTGTTCCTCTAAAGCGGGGCGTGGAGAATAGGAGACAGCTTTCCTCACAATTCCAGTCCTGATCAGAGCAAAGGGCACAGGCAATATCTACCCTCCTGCCTGACTAGGTAGGCTATGTATTTTCACACATTTTGAGTCTTTAAACAAGTTCCTAGCCTTAGTGAAAAGCACCATACGCATTTATTTGTACACATAATCCATTGTGTACAATGCATTAACACTAATGAAAGGTGTTACAATGAGAGTGGGCTTAATGTTACCTACAACGGCATTCCTGGGAGCTCCAGACGTGAGGTCCCGTGGGATGCACAATTCCTGCCTTCTCCTCTGGCCCCTCCCAGGCAGATGAAGAACCTATTAAGATGGAGGGAAGAACTACTGAAAAGTAGTTGTACTTAACTCTCTTCCTCAATAGGATCATGATCTTTGAGAGTAAACCTCAGTTACCCATTTTTGGATGTTTTTCCAGGAATATATTTTACCTCTGTAAGTTTCTATAGCTTCCACTGAAACTTATTAAGCAAAGAACTATTAGGACACAACAGCAAAGCTGAATCTAAGCTGTCAAGATCTTAGAGACAAGAGCTGTAAAACAGGAAAATCCATAAGCATCTAATTTATAGTAGTTATAATTAAGAATTCAATTTATCTTTGTTCATTCATTGAATACCAGTCTGTGAAGATGTTTTATATCCCCAGATGAGTTACTAACCCTGCTTACTGTCAGTTTTGAACTTTAAACAAGCCAAAAGAAATCCATGCCACTCATAACCAACTGAGATGCAATTACTTACTGAGATGCAGGTTTTCTCAAGTCTAGCAGATCTGGGAGTTTGCAACAGTTTCAGGCAAAAATAAGATGAGCTTATCTAGATGAAGACAGGGTAGAATAGCTGTCTTATTAGGAAGTAACTGGAAATGAAATCAGCGATAGGTTAAAAGCAATAAAGGCTATCTTAAGGACTTGTAAGATCTTATCCCACTTGCTTTTCTTAAAAAAAACCCGACTCCTGAAAGGGAGCTGAAGAGTGGTTTGAGGTAAGAGGTGAATTGATTTTGTATTTGAAGGGCAGATTTCTGTAAGGTGTATTACATATAACTCATCTCCAACCTCCAACACACACACTCACAGAGTACAGAACTATAAATAAAATACTGTGCTGTCGTTTTTCTTTAGAATATAACTAGAACCCGATGCCATATCTGAGTTTAAAAAAAATGTATCCAGTACCTCATACATGAAAGAAACCTGTCATCCTTGAACTCACTTGAGTTAGTAAGTTATTACCCATATCACTGTCTGCTACTCAATTAGTAGCTTTTCATTATATGAGAAACAGGCTCTAAATATACCTCCAATCTGATGAGAAATTATCCTACCTACAGCTTATCTTGTTAACATCACCAGATACAGCGTGCCAATAAAATCACTTGCTTATTTATCTGATCTCTACTGATCATACAGTTTCTCCCATCCTGGTCCCTATTCACCCACAGCCTGGGCCTGTAGCTACCAAACCATGAAACAATGGTTAAGTGTCCATCAGAAGGGCTGTTTAAATACTCCACAGCCACATGAAACAAGATGAATCCCAAACTGCTGATGGAGCAAGACCTCCAAGGTATATTGCCAAGTGGAAAGAGCAAATTGTACCATTTGAATTTTTACTGAAGCCATATTTTACTTCTAGGAAAATTCTTGCATTAGTCCATTCACTCCAAGCAATACCTGGTAAAGACAATTTGGCTTATTGTATTAGGGCTGTTTATAATTTTTGCCTTATAAACCTCCACTTACCCTCTCCCACCAACTGTGTTCACTACTTCTATCAATATTAAAGATTTAAACCCACACAGCAGGGACTTTCCTGGTGGTCCAGTGGTTAAGACTCTGGGCTTCCAATGCAGGGGGTGCAGTCAGGGAACTAGGATCCCACATGCCGTGGGGTGCGACCAGAAAAAAATTTTAATTAAATAAATAAATAAACCCACATGGCTTTTGGTGATGTGAGGAAGCCTAAATTCCTTAAGGTGATCTTTAAGTCACCACGTCTGACAATAGACTGCTTTCTTCCCCTGTTTACAAATTGAATTCCCAGAAAGTCCCATCCAGATGAGGTTTTATAGGACATTTTAAAAAACACTAGAAACAGTGAACTCCGTGCAGACAGGGCCCAAATGATGCTTTCGAACAGGAAATGACATCACTGAGTGTGTACAGTGTGCCAGGCAGTATACAAAGCATGGTGGAGCTGGGGCTCTGTGCTCATGACCCCTTTGCCATATGCCCTCCGAAGCACTGTCATCATTTCTTTAAACTGCAAAACCGACACTATTACAGTCACACCTAGGGGATTAAAAATAATAAAACCAAGGACACCAGGAAAAACACTGCTCTGCCCATGCTAGCAGTCTTTTAGCACTGGCACCGGTGGGGATGCAACATCTTCTGGAAGGATCCAATGCAGGAAGAAAAAGGGGAAAAGGGAGGAAAGATGGGAGAGGAAGAACAGAGTTAGGAGATAAAGAACAAGAAGAGAAGGGAAAACATGTGAGGGAAAAAGCATCCTGTAGGGAGGGAGAGAGAGCTCAGGCACAGGGTAGAAGCTCAATAAATATGTGCTGAACCAACAGAGCAGAAAGAGCTACCCTACAGTTAATGCTGTATGACCATCCTTCCTGAGGACTTATTAAAAATAAATGGTGCTGGGCTACCCTGGTGGCACAGTGGTTAAGAATCTGTCTGCCAATGCAGGGGACACAGGTTCGAGCCCTGGTCTGGGAAGATTCCACATGCCACGTAGCAACTAAGCCCGTGTGCCACAACTACTGAGCCTGCGCTCTAGAGCCTGCGAACCGCAAGTACTGAAGCCCGCTTGCCTAGAGCCCGTGCTCTGCAACAAGAGAAGCCATCGCAGTGAGAATCCCGTGCACGGCAACGAAGAGTAGCCCCTGCTCTCCGCCACTAGAGAAAGTCCGCATGCAGCAACGGAGACCCAACGCAGCCGAAAATAAGTATAAATAAAATAAATTTTTTAAAAATGGTGCTAAAGCTGTGACAGAAACGGGGATTCTAAGGAAATTCAGGACAAAAACCTGTGTAAGCAATACTTTCTCGGCGTAAAAAAAAAAGAATACAGAAAAGTATATGACAAAAAGGCACGTCCACCAGACTCTAGTTCTCCCTCAGCCGTCTCAGGAGGTCTCCTGTCCTCCCAGAAACACACAAGCCATGCACCTTCCCCCTTTAAACACAATGTATCATATAGTACACACTACAACTTGCTTCTTCAGTCCCAGGGGTCTCCCGATCACACAGGACAGCAGAGCTAGGGCAGCAGTCTGTTAATGCTACAATTTATATTTGAACACTGAGATTGCAAAATTATTTACTTTTATTCTATGGGTTCAGTAATTAGGCATGTGCATGAATGATTTGTGTTGATTTATACACGATGGTGGGAATTAAGACTGAAGAAAGGCTTCTGGGAAAACTCCCACTACTTATTTTTCAGAAAATCTTCGGGGCCGGGACTGACTTCTCTCAACTTCCACACACTTCCCAATAGGAGGCCTGAATAAACACTGGCCAAACTTTCAAAGTTGCTTCTTGAAGATGGACAATCTGGAAGGAAAACGAAACAAGAAATAGTTTTCTCTAAGCGCTGAAACATCTCCTCTTCCCTTCCACACAGCACCATCACCCTCTCTCACTGTCAAAGTTGTCAACATTTACCTCCCTTCCCACTGCCAGCTCTTCTGGGGTCTGTTCATAGACTTGAAGACAATGCACAGCATTTATATTATGGCTGTGTGAATACTGTTCAAGGGCAGACCAAGCATGAGCCAGGATGACATTTCTGTGTGCTCCCCCAGCATCTAGCACATGGTCTCTCTGCTGTGTAAGCAGAGGTGCTTCTATGAGCAACCACCCTTACAGTTGCCCAGATGATGGCCACGGTTTGCTTCCACCTGGACCTTTACATTCTTAAACAATGTTAGAGCTTTTCTTTTGCATAATTACCCTTTTGACACCCTTGTCTTTCTAGCTCTCTCTACTCTTTCTCAATTCCTCCCTCCTCCTGTTCCATGTGGGATTTGTAACTCTGGGTCACCTGCAGTTGTCAGGACTCCCCTTCTTTACAGTCCAGACCAGGCTTTGGTTTCCTGAAAACCGTGTCTCCCTTTTCTTTGTTTGCTCTTCGCTGTGCTGGAGTACACTGCTAAATCCCTTCCTAGGAAGAGGCGTCGGGGTGCCAAACTGTGCGTGTCTGAAAACCTCTGGATAGATTTGGTGGGTGTAAATACAGGTGGAAAGTCATCTTTCCCCGTAGACTTGGAGGGCTTCCTCCACTGTCTAGGAGCCTTTTACTGTTGATAAGAAGACAGGGGTTCAGGCTAATTCTCATTTTTTTCACAGGCAAGCCATTTCTTCTTCTTTGGAGAGGATTTTTAGGATTTTCATCTTTGATGTTTCTGAAATTTCACCTGGATATGTCCAGGGGTGGCTCATTCATTGTGATGAGTACTTGGGAGCCCTTCACTTAAGACCCAAGAACTCCTGGACTGGTCCTGCTTCCTTCTCTTTTCTACTTTCTGGGACATGTACTCACTCTTGTGTGCCAACTGTCTATTCAGAGTATACAGACCTTCAGCTGCTCCTGCCCTCAATGTGCCATCAGCTCCAAGGCCGGAGCCTCCTGGGGCTCCACAGAGGAGGTCTAACCTCCACTGGGGTCTCTCCTTAGTTCACTGGATGGCGCCTTTCCACCCTACGCTGCCAAACAAAATGTTGAAATATAAGTATTTCATTCATTGGTTACACTACTGGCCCCTCTCCTCTCACTGATGTCTGGAAAGAAATCTTTTGAAAGCACTGAATTTGTGCTTTCATAGCTTTAGCAGGAGTCCTATAATTCATAAACATGCCTCATAAGGAAAAAAGCAGAACTTTCACCAGAAACAACTTACCTGTTTAGAACATCCCATTCACCTGCTCAGTTTCAGGGTCCAAATCAATATCATAGAAACAGGGCCGGGTAGGGAGTCCAGGCATGGTGCTCATCTAGGAGATGCAAAATAGCATTAAAAACAAACAATATGATTTTTTTCACCTTCCCTTCAGCTAGAAAGCTCAAGGCACAAACACAGAATGTTATTTTATAGTTATAACCATAACATGGCACTCTTCATGTTACATATTAAAAACCAAGCCACTGATCCTGTTATGATCTCAGAGAGAAACCCTCGAGTCCTCCAGCAAACCGAACACCAGGCTTCCTCATGGGCTCCCACACAGACTGGTGCAATAAGAGGCTGAGGAGGTGCCTCCACCTTCGTCCCACAATGGCAGGTGCTGGGGGGCGGCTGAGGAGTCAGTTATTCACCCCCTCGGTCCTCACATCACAAAACCAAAAGGAGGTGCAGGGCTTGTCTGCTGTTTAATTTTGTTTTAATGAGTCTTGTGTAGATACCCATATTATTTTTGCTTCAGCAACACAACATTAGGAATCAGTATCCTTTAACTTGGGCCAAGACATTTCTGTACCTAATCTAGATGGTTTTATAATCACTGTTCTTACTGGTCCAATTTGGCCTTCTAAACCTGAACTTGCAATGCTCATGGATCTTATTTACACTTGCTTCTTTTTCTAAAGAGTTGGTTTTGACAAACATCTACTTAGATATAAATCTGTAAGGCTTGTAAGTGGAAAACTCAGTATATTTTTAACCTGTAACAATGTCCTTTATAATGAATACATACATACAAGTCTCAAATCAGATCTAGACAGGAAAAGAGTTTAAGTGGAACTTCTACAACTTAAATATAAAAATGTCATAGAGGGCTTCCCTGGTGGTGCAGTGGTTGGGAGTCCGCCTGCCGATGCAGGGGACACGGGTTCGTGCCCCGGTCCGGGAAGATCCCACATGCCGCGGAGCGGCTGGGCCCGTGAGCCATGGCCACTAAGCCTGCACGTCCGGAGCCTGTGCTGCGCAATGGGAGAGGCCACAACAGTGAGAGGCCCGTGTACTGCAAAAAAACCCCAAAAAACAAAAAAAATCCACAAAACCTGGTTCTGACATCTGAGCGCCAATCAATACTTCCTAGAACATACTACAGGTAGCTGACATGGGTCTCTGTTCTCACATTCTGTAAGAGAAAAGCAACTGCTGAGTGTGGGGACAAGGAGGGAAAAGGAAGGGACTGGTCCTCCGCCCTGGCCTAAGAGCCTGAAGATGACACTAAAGATGAAGGACAGGGCTTCCCTGGTGGCTCAGTGGTTGAGAGTCTGCCTGCCAACGCAGGGGACACGGGTTCAAGCCCTGGTCTGGGAAGATCCCACATGCCGCGGAGCAACTAGGCCTGTGAGCCACAACTACTGAGCCTGCGCATCTGGAGCCTGTGCTCCGCAACAAGAGAGGCCGCAATAGTGAGAGGCCCGCGTACCGCGATGAAGAGTGGCCGCCTCTTGCCGCAACTAGAGAAAGCCCTCGCACAGAAACGAAGACCCAACGCAGCCAAAAATAAAAATAAATAAATAAATTAAAAAAAAAAAAGATGAAGGACAGGTGCCCACTGATGTAGACACGCATGTGCACATGGGCAGAAAATTCTGAAGATAACCCCCAAAATAGCGATTAGTAGAATTATCAGTACTACTCTTTCCCACAGAGGACTTTTTTCCCCTTAAACATTGGTCATGTTGATAATCAGAAAATGTTTTTAAATGAAAAGAGTATGTGTACATACATGTAGGAACTTAGATATAAAACTCCAAAGAGAAGCCACCACACCTTGAATTAGTACATAAAATGCTCTCAAGTCCTCTGAACCCTGTTCAGGCCTCAACAGCAACCAGAAACCCTGAAGAACAGTAATTGTTAAGGCATCTAGATTATGTGCGGAAACGTCTTGGTCCAGGTGGGCTTCTAAGGTGAGAGTCTGTTCTGGATGAAAAAATCCCAGCCTGACACTTTCAGCTTTGCTTTCGTCTCTACAGCCACCCCTCTGCACCCACACATCAAAGTAGCAGTGACAATACTGCTCCTTCAGCTGCCAGGTGCTGACGATTTCTCCGGAAACAACACACGTTCTGCTACATTCGAGGTGCTGGGTAAATGATTTAACGTTCCTACTGAAAGGGAATTTCTACAAATCCCAGGCACTGATGAACCTCGGAGCAGAGAGACGCACGCCTCGTGCTTCTGGAGGGAGGGGCTGACGGGCACTGGTGCACACGCCGTCTGACCACCACTGTGACGCGATGATGCTGCCCCACAGAGAGCTGACAAGAGCAGGGCTCACACCTTTAATAACCTGCCCAAGGCCAAAACCAGCAGGGGTGAAAGTGGATTCAGTTTTAACGTTCCGTACTTTCAACTATCATATCACCTCCTATTGCTTTCTTACTATACTGAAAGAAGCTCCAAAAGGAGGTCTATTGGTTTCTTTTACTTGTGTATTGGCTTAGTTTACTATTTCGATCCTGTATTGCAGTAAGAACAATCTGCAGATGTAGGATACTGGGCGGATCTGTGGGGGAACCTGGGCACAGGATCAATGCAGACTCTGGGACAAAGTTAGTCCAAACTGCAAGTATGTCCTTAAGCTTTCCTCTACCTCCCTATTAGCAATTTTCCTCCTTAAACATGCATGAAACCTGTAAGATAAGATTTGATAATCAAATCATCTCAAAGTGTAAATAAACCCCCTCCCCTTTCATATCTACAGGTTCACTCACATTTTAAGGGGGAAATTCTTTACTCAAAAATGATGCATTCCCTGAATTTCAGGCATAAGCTCCAGGCCTGTCGAGAAGACCTGGGAGGTGCAGAGCCTCAAAGGGGCTGTTGGGAGGACCAAGTCAGTCTGTGAAAGGTGCCCAAAAAAGTCAGTTGTGATTATATATAAGCACCGCCACAGCCTATGAATCAGGCCCATCCTGGATTCAGTCAAGGTCATACTGCCACTGGGAAACAGTATTATTATTCAGTACAAGCAGTAATAGCATCATCCTTGAACTAAGAACAAGATGGTCCATAGCAAGACGATTCATCGTAACGGGCCCGACTCCAGCTTTCTCCTCAGCAATGAACTCTGCTAATTCGGCATTTGTGTGATGGCTTCAGTAATCAATTTAAGAAGCATGGATAAACAAGCAGCGCTCTCTGCTTGCAGCACTCACTCACCGTTCCCACCAAGGGGTACAGAAAGCCAGCCCCAACGCTGGCGCGGATGTCGCGAATGGGGAGGACAAAGCCAGTGGGCACGCCTTTTTGCTCTGGGTTGTGAGACAAGGACAAGTGTGTCTTGGCCATGCAGATGGGCAGATTCCCAAAGCCCTGGGGAAAGACAGGAATGGAAGTGGGACAAATGAAAGGCTGTCAACGCAACGAAGAACATCCGGGCACTGCTGATATGGCTTCTGCAATTTATTTGAAACATCCAACTCCCTTTACATACATCTCTACATCACTGCCCTCTTCCAGCTTAGGTATTACTGATTAAAAAAAAAAACCTTTGTTGGGTGAAGTAGGTAAGCACTCACAACCATATCCCACAAGTGAATATTTCACTTTCATTTATATAACCAATTAAAAATGATAGCTTGGAGCAGACATGAAGGTACGACTAAAGGCTCTCAATAAAGACACCCCATATTTCCTCATGGCTTTCCCACCCTCACATACCACCTCTGGGTAGATAAAGAACTTGGGACCAGACCACCTAATCCACGCTCAGTATTTAAGAGGGGAGAAGGCTGCTGCCCAGAGGAGGGAAGCAATGCCTGGTGGGCTGGCAGAATGCAGGGATTCTGACCCCAAGGCCTGCTGGATAAAGAGCTGAAAGAACCAACCAAACATCTACCTGCTTTGTGTAGACTTCAGCTTTGTGCTGTGCTTCGGGGAGCAATTCAATGTCATCTGCCCCATAGATCTTCTGTGCAATGATCCTGATTTTATCCTCAACTGGGAGCTAACAGACAGGAAAGAGAGGGGAGACCATGACTAGACACCCATGAGGACACGAACCTTTACTTACAGCCATGTTCCAGGTCAGAGTCCCCAAAAGGGCCAGAGAAGTTTTTATACACATACACAAACAGGCCAATAGTTTGAGGTTTATTGGATTAGAACTTTTTTTTTACTACCAAGCCCCAGATTTTATACGTGGAAAATGTCCCACAGGTGTAAAATTACTGTGTGTGTGTGTATTTAAGACCTCACTATCATAAACAATACTGCTCACTACTCAAGAATAACTATTTCTTCATAAATAAAATATAATGCTCCAATAACGAAGATCAGTCTCCTGTCAAAGCAGACCTGGGATACTGTTTATGAACTAAGGCAACTGATATCCATTCACAGAACCTCTGGTGTGTACAGGAGAGGCAGATGCTATCTTTAACACAACATACCGATCGTTAATCACTGTTACTTAGAAACAGTTATAAAAACAAGATCATCTACATATTTAAACAACCTAGTGACTTACACAATCAACATGCAATGGGTGTGGTGGGAAAGGATATGCTTTCCATGGCACCTGTGCAAACAGTGCAGCAGAGGGAGGCCAGTGGTCCAACCAGTGACCTCTAGGTCTAACAAGGAAGCCCAGGGCTGCTTCCTCCAGGGCAAAGCTTTCGGAAGTGGGGCCTGGCCTCTTAAATGCTGCTGCAGCCTAGCTCGAGGCACTAGGATTCAGAGCAAACAGCACAGGGAGAAACTACCCGAAGGAAATGGGAAGGACAGCTACTCACAGGTAACCTGGGTGAGCAAATCACTGAAATTAGGCAATATCAGACTCTATGCTCCCAGCAACTAAGGCTAAGGGAACACTGAGTTTTGTTTTGTGAAAGAAATCATTGTCTTAAATAATGAAAATAAACATTTTCTTTTGAACTAAAGTGATCATTTATGAAGGAGCTTTGTATAATGGACATAAATATAATTGTCTATTCAATTACAGCTCTATAAAGATCCAGTAGGAACTACTTTCATATGCCTCTTATAATTGGAGCTCTATAAATGCCAGCATATTCAGAACTTCTGAAGCAAAAGTACTTCCGTTGAGGAGTGATTTAAGACCAACAGATGCTTAAGACAAAAAGTGGCAGCCTCCTGTTTGTCAGAACAGAGAAAAGTTCCAAGTAGAAATGGGTTATAAAGTCCTCATTACCCCACTTCTTCCAGGCTTCCTGCTCGCCTTCAAGGACTGGGTTTCCTAATTCAGGTACTGTGGATGGGGGCTTAGAAAGGGTGCCTATAAATGTTTTGTATTTGTGTGCAAACTTGTGTTTAGGGCATTTCCTAAAAAGATGGTTGGCTGAACGGGTTTTCAAACCAGTCTATAAAACTAAAGCTCAACAGGAAAATGTCCATGTCAATAGGAGAATGTTAATTAATTGTAACTAAGATATAAGGGTATTATACCTGCAAGGGGCAAAGAAAACAAGAGATTGTTAAAATTCAAGAGTCACAGGGTTTCTTCCGTCTACCTTTTTATGGCTATTTTTGAAAGTTTATGAGTATCTTCTAAAAACCAAGCCAAAAAGCAGCCTAGATAATACAAGCAGAACTAGCTTCAACACCCATCCCATGTCCCTAACAGTTTCCAGTTACTGTGGGCATATACTGCTCTATGTCTAATCACATCCTCAAATACACAGAGAACTGAAAACAAAATACAACCCTACAATAACAACATTTTTGTGAACTGTCTTTACTGCATCCCAGAATAAGCAGTGCTTCTGCCTGAGCCAGATGTACCATAATTTACTCAGTGATGGAAAGAATGCTGAAGCCTGCCAAGGTGCTTTGGTTTTGCACCTGAGTGCTTCTCTGAATTTGAGGCAGCGCCCGTACCAGGAAGTGCACTTCGGACCACACTGCTTTCCCCTATATTGGGGAAAATGTTTCTGAGTTTGATGTAGCCCCTTGCCAATTTGCCATGACTCTTGCTTCTATATGTAACCCTCTCTCCTGCCAGCAAAGGGACTGTACTGTGAGTCTTTTCAAAGTTAGGATGTGAGCCAACCTCCCGGGGTGTTCTTGCCTGGACGCCCTCCTCTGCCCGTAAGCAGCAACGTACATTGATAAGAAAGCTGTCTGGAGTTGAGAGTCCAGGCTGTGGTCGTGTAACTCACCTACATGGGAATCAAACCCACAGGCTGAAGCTGCTAAACACAGGCCCTAAGCAGAAGCAGCCACAGAGAAACTGCATTGTGCTTTTTGTTTTTTTGCATACAGCAGGTAACCCACCTTGAGGTCATAGAGGAGCTGGAAGCTGCTGGGTGCCTGAGCTGCCCTCTGGACGGCCTGAGCCAGCACCAGGGCGCCCTTGCCCCCTTCTGCCCAGTGAGTGCACTTCACAGCATCAAAAGCCCCATGTTCTTTGGCGAGGCGGGTGATGAGGTCCAGCTCCGCCTCCGTATCTGTCCTGTAAAGGCAGCGCTTCATGTTAAAGCATTGACGATGGCTGGAGAGGACAGAATCTGTCATGTTTTTGCCATTAAAACCCATGTGAATTACCCACTGATAAACAGACACTAATCAAGTAATACTGCCTGGGTTTGAACCCTGGCTCCACAATTTACTAGCTGGGTGACTTTCAGCCAGTAACTTAAACTTTATGTGCCTTGGTGTCCACATGGGTAAAATGGGCATAATCATAGCACTTATTTCATTGGGATGTTATGAGGTTTAGACGGTAAATACATGCAAAGTACTTAAAACATTCTAGGCACATCATAAGGAATCGATAAATACTAGCTTTTCAAAAATTCTGCTTCCTATTTTGCTGTGGTTAGACCATCAGAACAAGACCAAAACCAGCATTACGATAACTAAACAACCCACCCAAGTTCTCTTACAGGAACACTTCCAGCTCAATACGTTTAACAAATTGTCAAGACAACATCCTACCAGGCCTGGTGAACTAATGGAACTGTGTAGGGCTATGACCTTCTCTTAGCACAAAAGGCCTTTAAAGACCAAAAAGAACAGTTAACTTCTGGCCTGTGTGTTACCCACTTCACCTGGTGGAGAAGGGCACCCACAGGAGCCAAATCTGACTCTGGACCCTCAGCAAGTGAGGTGATAAGTCCCCTGTGACATATGCGGTGCCTGTCATATGGCAGGCTCTCATCAACAGCTCCCAAAGCACAGGCTTAATAACCAATAGCAGTAACTGAAGAAGAGAACAAAGCTAAAAGCTGGGCTGCACAATCAGCACCAGGAGATGTTTGCTGGCCGTCTTCCACAGTCCCCCTCGACTCTTACACTTTATACTTACTTGAAGGCGTTCACGGCCACTACCACTGGAACTCCAAACATCCTGGCATTTTCAATTTGTTTCTTCAAGTTACTGAAGCCTTTTTCAACGAGCTCCAGGTTCTGCAGAAACAACAGTGGAAGGTCTGTGAGGTCAGAGAGCAGAACTGAAAACAGTTGCAGGTTCTTCTTAAAAGAGAAACGGTCTCCTTGATCCAGAAGCCACTCACTGTCAGGACAAGCCAACAGAGACATGCTGGAGCCTGCAGCCCTAGAGTGAGCTGTGCTCCTGTCCTGGCTGCCCTGAAAGGGTGAGATTTGCTGGTGCATCTGCCCTCATCGTGCTGTATCTTAATAGCTTATTTGCTGTTTGAATGGAATCAGCTGCCTTTAAATAAATTATATTTACGACCCGTTTTATAGGTTGTATGTACTTATATGGTACAGCAGTACAAACCGACTCTGTTCAGCATGGCACAGACCCTGCCATCAGAAGACAGGGCCTAGCATACATAGTGTGTGGCATTTGTCAGAAAACATGGAGTGAGTCGTCAGTGATGCTTTCATGGTTTAAATGAACTCAACCATAAACCTTTTGTTTTAAAATTAATTTTTATTGGTATATAGTTGCTTTACAATGTTGTGTTAGAACCATAAACCTTCTTGTGTCAGAAATGAGATAAATACCATTTTTAAGAACCAAATACTATGAAATTTAAAGGAAAGTAATTAAGGAAACACATTTTAAAATATTTTAAAATACGCTTCCTGGAGCACTGCTTGCAGCATGGGAAAACTGCAAACAACACAAAGCTCCTTCAGTAGGGGACTGAGCCAGTGAATCATGATATATACACTCGATAAATATGTATCAGGTACATGTTATGAAAAGTGCGAAAATCTGTATTAGCATGGAACCTCTCAAAGATGTACTGAAATGGCAAAACTATGAAGAGATTAATTAATCCCATTTTTGGACAAATACAAAAATACATGTGCATATTCATGGAATTTTTTTAAATGTTGAGAGATACCAACTGTTAACAGGGGACTCAAATCATATATATATTATATTCTTGTATTATTTAATTTTTTTTACAAAGGGTATATTATTATATAAGCTTAAAATACATTAAGTATTTAAAAAATGAAAATATCATAGTCTTATATAAAAATAAGGACACTAGATCGTGAGTAAAACCCAGCAGTAATAGCGCTTGGTTTTTGGATTCCATAAAACAGCAGAAAAAAGGTAAGATACAGAAAACAACTGAGATCATTATATACATGATTTATGCTTTTTTCCCCCTTTAATAATTGAAAACTGAGATTAGAATTTAGTTGACATTCTAAAGAGCACAGCTAATTCCTTACCTCTAGTCACATGAAAACCAATTAATATGTAAGATTGATTGAGAACAGTTTTAAATAAGTAGAATTTCTTAAATGAAGACACCAGCTGGGCCGGTGAGGGGCAGTTGCTCTAATTAGATGCAGGAAAGGCTGCGGGGTGGCAGGAGGGCCAGAACTGTGAATTCCCCTCCTACGCATGAATCAGACAAATGACCATAAAAGGCAAATCATAACTCAGAAGACAGGCAAACTGAAGGCACCAGCAATTCTTTGTTAGCTGCTTTTGAATTACTTCATTTGGGGGCTGAAAAGTGACCCTGTACTGCCTGACAATTTAAAAGCCTCCAAAAAAGGCAGAAAACTTGAATCAACAGTGATAGCAGCTGAGCTTACCATCTCATTCGGGGGCCTAATCTCTCACATGATAACCCCAAACTGGTGCTAGAGATGTTTCTTTGACGGTTAATGATATAAATATGAAAAGGTTTGAGCTCACAATTCCTTGAGCCGTTGCTTAATGCCATAAACCAAATCAGTTTATGAAAACTGCCTAGAAAAATAACCAGGATGCTGACCCTATCTTGGCCCCTTAATATGGATTTAACTCTGCAGAGGAAAAAGCATTTCAAAAAAGGCCCCTACTTGCTTCTGATATGAACGGCATTTGAGAATCAACGAGGTAATGCAGGGAAGACAAGGAAACTTCCATGAGATTAGTGCAGGCTTTCTCAACCTCAGCACTACTGACATTTTGGGCTGAATATTTCTTTATAGTGGAGAGTGTCCTATGCACTGTAGCATCCCTGGCCTCTACGCACTGAATGCCAGTAGCACTCCCCACCTCAAGTTGCAACAATCAAAAATGTCTCTAGACATTGCGAAATGTCCTGGGGTGAGGGTTGGGATGGGGGGTATTGCTCCTGCTTGAGAACCAACCACTGGTCTAGGGGAGCAGTTTTACTGACATCCTATGCGACATCCTATGCCGGCAATTGCTTTATGAGGCATTTCTTCCCTGTTTCATTCAGTACAGTTCTTTAGCACACTGCAGGCCTGTTAGCACACTCTGCTCCCAAGAGCAACCCTGGGTCATAGCGACAGCCCAGTCATTTCTAAATGGGCCAGGTTGAGAAATGCTGATTCAGAATGTGGTGCTTTCTAGGCCAAGTAATTAGGAGTTACCTCCTCTATGTAAGCCTTGGGCAGAGGAAGTCCAGCAGTAACCTGGAAGGAAAAGAAGCAAAGTCAGAGGCATTTTCTACTTCAATTATCGAGTTCAGCTTTAAACAGTGCTTTGCCATGTGTTAAAGGCCAGAAGCTGCATGCTTGTGGGATACACAGCAGTAGAAGGTTGTCTTCTGCCCTAAGGATTTAGAGCTATGACCAAAACTATGGCACAGAACACAAATGACTGCTTTGAGCAGAGTGGGAGACCTTCGTGGCCTGAATTGAAGAGGTGAGATGGAATGAATCTATGAAGGCAGGTGAGGGAAGGGATGTGTTCTTGGCAGGGGCAATAACCCCAGCGAGTGAAGCACACAGCAGTGGGGGTGGAGGTAAAGCTGAGTGTAGAGAACAAGGCAGCTGTGAGTCCTCCAAAAGCCACCCTGAGACATCTGCCGTGAAGTCAGATGCCCTGCGATGGGTCTGTGAGCTGGTCCATGGAGCCAGCCCACTCCCTTGCGGGGCTGAATGGGGCACGTGAGCAACAGGAACAAGAGGGAAACAACACACAAGGATTTTCTTCCTCTGTGGGTGCTCACTGTTCCAGAGGTACCTGGTGGGTCAGCCCTGCTGCATCCACAGGGAAGTGCAACAGGGGTGAAGGCGCCAGTTCCAGGGACCCCACTGGGCAATGGACAGTGATTAAGAAGCCTTCAGCTTGCTCTGCTCCCTTTCCTCAGAGACACCATGGTGCTCCAACTCCAAAGGGGCCTCGGAGAGGCAGGGCACGAAGCAGGGATCTGAGCCCATGGTCCGGACCGCACGTGGCTCCAGCAGGTAACAGGAGCAGCAGGCGAGGGTCCCGGCAGAGCTGTGCACAAAGCTCTCCTCTCAGTGCTGCCAGCTTACGCGCCCACAGTGTTTTCCAGACATGAGATCAGGAGAGGAGGTGCAAAGGCGTGAGGGTGAGTGAGGGGGTGCAAGAGAGAGAAATGTTGGTTATGATCAGGAAGGAAAAGGGAGTCCGTCCTGCACGCCTAGCAGAAAGGGGCATCCTGGGTTAGGAGCGCCTCGGGGACGAGTACAACTGGAGAGGTGTGCTGGGGTTGTGACAGCAGTGGCTCTCCCCTTAGTGGGGACCTAATCCTTTCATGGGGTCCAAGAGTTCAAGACTATTTCCATAACTCTAAGACATTATGGCTCTTTTCACTCTCATTATTTCCTGAGTATACAATGGACTTTTCCAAAGGTTGTGACATGTGATATCACAACAGATCAAATGCCAAAGATGAGACTCCATCAGTCTTCGATTAAGCTGGATACTGAAGAGATCTGAAAAACGTACAATGCCTAAATGTTGTTTTGGAAAATATAGTCACTTTTCACTTAAAAAAATGTTATTTATGTTAATATTTATGTCAATATTTAATTTCTAATATAGTAAATATCACCAGACATAACTCACCTGAACAAAGAGCTCTTTTAGGCCCTTAATCATTTTTAAGAGCGTAAGGAAGTTTTGAGACCAACATTCTTGAGAACTGCTATAACAGGAAAACCCCTACACTAAGAAACAGTGATTTTCTTCTGTAGGTGAGGGAGGCTTATTTATCAAGTTACTAGACCAGCTCCCGGAGGATAGGAATTTAATACTTCAACTAATTTCTGAAAACGAGCACCATGTCTTCACATGCAGGTGCTGAAGAAAAGGTGTTAAAATAATAGAGCAGAAAGTACAATTTCTAAGCAGTATGAATTCAGGAAAACACAAAGTTCAGGTTGGAGCTGAAGATAAAACATGCTGACCTGTTTCTCCCCATCACCTGGAGGCAGTCCGGAGCTCCTTCTCCCCTGACTCCAAGCTGTTAGTGGTCCTGCCCAGCACCCACCTCCCAATAAGGGGCTGACCTCTATCTCAGCTAAATGGTTTGGTTGGCTGGCTGCCAGCATCACCGTTAGAGGGAAAAGGGACTCAGATTTAAAAGGAACAGTCTGAACATAAAGGAGTTTTTTGTACATGTAGCCAAGCACATGTCCTTGGAGGGGTTTTGATATTATCAGGTGTTTTGCTCCGAAAGGTAGGCCATGAAGACAACCTCGGCCCTCTTAAAATGCCAAGAGCTGGTACTGCCTAGGAGTGATAAGGCGGCCAGCACAAGAGCCGTCTGAACATCCCCTGCTTCTGGCAACCCATTAGTCATGAGGACAAGAGCAGCTTAACGAAAAAACTGGCACAAGTCATCCAGTTTCCCTTTATCCTTCGGAACATTTCTGATAATCAGCCTCTTCCAACTCCTGATCCTCACCGTGGGGCCGCCTCCGTGCATTTTCAGAGCCCTGACAGTGGCAACAAGCACCACCACATGCGGGCGGAGACCAGAATACCGGCATTTGATGTTAAAGAACTTTTCCATCCCAATGTCTGCTCCGAATCCTGCTTCAGTCACTGTCATGAGAAAAGCAACTGTAAAAATGCCATCCCAACTCCCTTGATGTTAAAAGAAAAAACAGTCTATCACTGATTTTGCAAAAGCACTCGCCTACAAACCCTTCGGGACCAACAAGCTTGAGTGCAATCCGGTCTGCAATGATGGAGGAATTCCCGTGTGCGATGTTGGCAAATGGCCCCGCGTGAACAAATACTGGAGTGCCCTGTGGAAAGCAAGACATCATGAGCGAAGCTGCACATCCTGCTTCAAAAGGGACCACTCGGTAAGGGGACCAAAATTAGCTGGAATCCAAAAGAAAAAGACTTCCCAAGGGAAAGTATGAAGCTGCCTCTTTTAGATTTCAGTAAAGTCCCAGTCACAACTATGAGAAAGAATGGGAAAAAAGAGATGACCAGGGAGCGAAGGTCTCTGACTCCCCAGGAACAATCTGCTTTACAACCCATCCAGGAAGGCAGGAGTCACTCTGCTCACCTCTAATGTCTGCATGAGATTGGGCTTGATGGCATCCTTCATGAGTACTGTCAATGCCCCACTCACTCCCTGCAAAACGAAGGCATGAAGGGTTGATTCCCACCACCAAAAAACCTACCTTTTGAAGCCAAAATTCAACATTCTTAAGTCTTCCTTTTTTAGCCATCTTGGACCAATGAGTACTTTTACCTAAACTAGACCACCCATTCATTTGTTTATTTATTTTTCAGGATGTACAATAAAGTTGCCAATTATCTTAAGGGAGAAGAGAGAATGAAAATGACATCCATATGTAAATTCTGGAAAAATACATAACCCTGGAAACAAGCATCTCAGTGAAGCTCTGTTGCTGATCGATGTGGAGAATCCATTTTAGACTCATTTATGGTATGGAAATGCTAGTTCCTAAGAATACTGAATTATAGGTAACTTTGGTGTCTGGGCAGAAATGGCTGTAAACCTGATTTAATATGTGTCTCCTGCACCTTAAACTGAAAATTTACCCAGGAGTTCAACACCAACTCTTATATATCATGTCCCTCTTTTTAAGCCATCCAACCACAGATGAACAAACTGGTATCACTGTAAGATAAAGCTATGGATCCCACTTATACTCAGTTTTAACGAGTTTCTAAGTTCCTGGCTTGCTGTAAAAATTTAAAACAATTTCTGTTCTTATACACATTAACTGTGAAAACAAGAAATTAATATTTCCCCCCTTTTCCGGATTCATCTGACAGACCGCTAATCATAGGCCAACCATTTTGGTGTATGTGAACACAAACAGGCTTTTAAAAAAGTAATCTAGGGGACTTCCCTGGTGGCACAGTGGTTAGGAATCTGCCTGCCAACGCAGGGGACACGGGCTCCATCCCTGGTCCGGGAAGATCCCACATGTCGCAGAGCAACTAAGCCCGTGAGCCACAACTACTGAGCCTGTGCTCTAGAGCCCGTGCTCCGCAACAAGAGCAGCCACCGCAATGAGAAGCCTGCACACTGCAATGAAGAGTAGCCCCCGCGCGCCGCAACTAGAGAAAGCCCACGCACAGCTATGAAGACCCAATGCAGCTAAAAAAAAAAAAAAAAAGTAATCTATAAGATTATCTCATTTCAAACTCCATAATACCATGTAGATAGTTCAGAAAGAATCCTGATGTGGACAATGAATATAGCAGGACCATTAGAAGAACTGGCTGAGCTGTTCCCAATGTGGTCATCAGCGTGGATATGGTGCCGAGCCTCATGATGAGAGGCCTCTGTGCAGGGAGGCCTGTCATGGGGAGAGGCCGGGCGGTGACTCAAAGCTCACCTCTAAGGGCCTCACATGGACTCCTGATGCTCTCTGAAACCGAAGTCAGACACCCTCTCTTGGAAATACAGGCTGAAGATATTGCTCAAACCACGTGTGGTCTATTATTGGAGCATACCATCTATCACTCACTATGGAGTACTTTTTATAAACTTCATAATTATCTAGTAAGTAACAAGATCATATGAATTTATTAGTTAATTGCAGCATCTTAAGTATGCCACAGTTTTTGTCAGTGGTAACTGCTGAGAAATGCTGGGACAACAGACACAGATGGATCGCCAAGTCTGGAGTGCCCGGGTACCCACCAGATCTTCGGTACTAATGGGCTCCCCTTTCTTGCTGGATGCCACCACCATTTTGCTCAGTCTCTCTCTCATGTCTTCTAGAGAACTGGTGAGAGCCAGGACAGCCATGATTTCACTGGCCACGGAGATATCAAACTGGGCCTGTTGGCAGGGAAAAGACGCATCAGGGAAAACTGTTAAACAGAAGCGTGGATTTTGCAAAAGTAATCCTTGTTTGCATCCCAGGCTTAAACAAATAGCTTAAAAGGACAGAATAAAAGAACAGCACAAAAAGAACTTAATGAAAATAACCTTCCAACAGCAAAAATTTGTAATTAGTTATTCTAAGACCATGAGTAGTCGATTTTTACACATAAATGTTCTAGTAGGACCAATGATCCCTGTGAAGGCAGCTTGTAATCATGTGATCATGGTTTCCCTAACATACAAGGGACTAACTCAGAAGCTCTTACACCGAAGAGACATACTGCAAAATGGCCACAAGAAAAAAGCAATTTTAATCAATTCATGTACAGGGATGTTCACTTGGGGCACTCCACCTCCAGGAAAAAATACTGGGGGAAAAATACACAGGTGACACATGGGATTTACTGCAAAACCTGTCAGGAGTGCTCAATACCACACACCTACTCGCTCTCATTTTACAAGAGAGAAGGCAGAACAACACCTGGCAGTATCAGCTGATCAGGAGGGGATGGAGGAGGATAGAAGCAGCAAGGATCTAGTGCCCATGAACTAATTTACTTAGAAAGGAACAGGCAGTTACCGTCCGTGTGTGCCCCTTCTCCGTGGGAGCCTGTCCAATTGTGATCTTCCTCAGGAATCTGTCATTGGTATCCAGCACTACGGTAGAAAAGGAAGATACGGTAGAGAGGGAAAATACAGCAGATATAGTAGAGAGGGAAAAGGACCATAAAGTCAAAGGAGCCAGCAGAATTTTAAGCAACAAATCTAACTTAATGACTATAATATTTGATTTCAAAATTTATGGTAAAGCTAGAATATGGGTCCAAGTTTAGAAATGATGTTTTCATACCATTAATGTGCAGGAATTAAAGACTGTAGGGTGGCTTGGTTTATTCTTCCTAGAGAATTCAAACAATTAACTAGAAATCTGGAATCTGTTTCAAAGCATATGCCACACTCCACAAAAAAACAGAGCAGGCCAGTTTTTCAAAAGGCCGAGGTTTATGTTGTTCTGTGGGATGACTCACTGATCTTACATAACCCTGAGACACACAAGGCCCATAAACCCAGGGCAAAGGCAATGCCTTTTGAAGCAGGCTGGGTAACAGACCTGCTCTTTCCTTTAGCACACTTAGAAGAAGTAATTTCCATTCTGATGACAGAACATCTTTCCAATTGCATACCCTTGAAAACATGGCAAAGATCAACCTACTAACTAATCTTAATTCTACCTCCTAGGTCTAAGTTCCTGGCTTGGAACTTAGTTAGACCTCCTAGGTCTAACTACGGTGAACATTTTAGTGTATTCCCCATTTTGTTTTTTGTATGACATACCAAAAATAACAACAAAACACAAAATGAAAAACAGCAGCAAACCAGTTCACACTCTTTTAGGGTGGGTCAAAGAGGAGAGGCACTTTCAAGGTACTTGATAACATGCCAAATTATTTTCCTTAAAGACTGTAATAATTTAAACACTAAAAGCAGTGTCTTGTGCAGCACTTGGAGAAACACACACACCACCCCATTTGATAAGTGAAGGATGTAATGAGTTGTTGGAGTTTATCCTTATTTTTTTTTAAAAAATAGTGTCTAGTTCCTTGCATCTAATTTCTGTGTATAGAACAGCCAGTCAATGGGTATGATCCATGTTTTCCCTTGTCTGCTTCTACTTTCTTAGAAAGCACGAATTACATATAAAGCAAAGGAAAAATGATTGCGATAATAAATTTTCAAAATGGATCTTAAGCTTATTCCTCATAAAATATTATACCATATGTCTAAAGCTACTGAAGCAAAGGAAGAGAAATATCAGTGTGGTTTTAGATATTAGGAGAGTTGCCTTAAACATGCCATTAGCTAGCACAGTTACTGAGCCAATGACAGTCACAAAAACAGTCAATAAATTGCCTGTCTGCTGCATTCTGTGCATCTAGATGAAAATTTCTTCTGTTGGTACAAAATAAAACTCTAAGCCATGCTAGTTGACACAGAGAAAAGCAACATCTGGCAGGGAAACCAGGCAACTCACTCACCAATCTGCTGGATGTTTAAACCTTGAGGGCTACCTACTTTGTTACAAGAGAGTTTAAGAAAATGAGGTAAAAGTGAGCAGGCAAGCTCCAGACCTACAAGAAAAATCAAGTCACTTATGCCAGACAAGAGTTCTAAGAATAAAGGGCAACATGATTTAAGAAGTGATTAAACATCACTTCTCTACTTAATGACACCAAAACTTTCTGCATAAAATGGAAGTTGCAAAATGTTATTTTTGGTTTATGTATGAACTTCCTTAAAACCCCCCTCACGCCAATGAACACTGAAGAGCCAGCAAAATGTCCAACTAACCGAACAAAAGGAGGTTTGATTACAGCTAATAAGGAGGGAGACTGATGGAGGTGGCCAGAAAAACGAGTGAGTCGCCATCTTAGTCAGGCCTTAACCATGAAAATACCAACACACAAGCTATGGACCTCCCATTTTACCAACTCTAAGGGAGGGCATGGGGTGTGCAGTATAACCAAACCAATGGGGTGTACACCCTGCTCTGGTACCTCTTTGCCAAGTTATAGTTTCTGGATCAATGTCCAATCTTGCAAATCTGTGTATCTCTTCATCTGTCAGTGTGGTAGGGTCAGTCTTTTCAATGCCTAGTCTCTGAAGAGGTAGGAAAATTAAAAAATACGACAAACCAAACAAAAGCAGATATGATTTAAAAAAATTTTTTTATCCCTATCTCCAGATAGGGGAAATATAAACCATGTTAAATTCAGAAGGGAAAACTATGATCCCTTTGGCTCAATCTTTATTTCCCATTCACACATGTACAAAGGTATTATTAACATGTTTGTCCCTATCACTGAGCACCAGAGGCATTTCCCTAAACCGAAGCCCTATGTAAACATAGTGACCAAAAAGTGTTGTACCTAACTCACCATATGCAAACATATTGAAAGGAAAAGCTTTTTCAATCAAACAGTTGAGAAGCCCAAGTCACATGCAAAATTAGAAGGGCAAAAACAAATATGGATCAATAAAAATCAATGTAAATCACTTTTAATGCTTTTTCTAAAACTAATATGCTGACCTTTTGAATATATTTAAAGGGATAAATAGTCCTTTCAATGCAGAAGAAAAGAACAGACATTGCTCTAGCACAGTACATGCTTTTTAAGTAGTACTATCCTTTCACTGCCTTCTTACTATTCCAAAAAGCACAAGAAGGGTTTGTTTCTTCCTCCTCACAGAACTTGGAAATTTATTTATTTACAATGTGTACCATGGTCAAATACTGAAATGGAAAATGCCTTTAAAATGTACTCTCTTTTTCTCTTAACTCATGGTAGATCTGAGAGGCCCCAGCAAACCCTACTCTTCCCATAGTTCCCTTCCTGTGTTTATGAGGACTTTGTTTTAAACCCTCAGGTATGTTTTCAGAGCTGGTGCTCACTGGCTTGTCAAATAGCATCACAAGCCTGGAACATGACATTGTTTATAGAAGTCAGCAAAACCCTCAGTCACTAAGCTGAGAATTTGCTGTTGACAACCCTTCTTGACTGAGTACCTGCTGGGTAGACTGTGATAACACAGCACAAGAGAGGATGCCTGGGGACCAGGAAACAGATTGACGTTCTACTTCCAACCTGGTGAGGGGTGCTGTGGCCATGGACAAGTCCCTTGATCTCAAATCCCAGAGCTTTTTAAAGGATCATTTAAATGTTGAGTCCAGCCCCTCCCCACACCTGACAGAAAGTTCCATCAGCAAAGGTAAGATTACAAGTTGCCTGCTCTTCTATAGTACTTGCTGCCTTGCAGAGCACAATTCTTTTACGTAACAAGGTAATAGCTGACTTACCTTACGCAAGGATGTTTTGTGGGGTGTGAGAACAAGAGAAGCTAAAAAATATCAAACTGTGTAAAAGTCACTTTTTCTCAAGTTCAGAGAAAAATGCATATATATAAATAGTGACAGAACTGTAAAGCAAGCATGGCAAAATGTAAATCATTACTGCATCTGGAGCTTGTGTACTATTCTTACAGCATTAAAATATAAAGTTGCAAAAAATTAAAAATAAGGTGAGCATAACTACTATTGATAACAAGGTAGCACATACCATTTATTGAATGCTTATATGTGTCAGGCAGTCTAAAGAATATTTACAGATATATAACATTTCTTTCATATGTAAAAGTAACACAAGAATGTATTTTGAATTTTATTTTGAAAATTCCCTTGTGCTACCCCTTTATAGCCACACCTTTCCCCGACCCATAACTCCTGGTACCCACTGATCTATTTTCCATCACTATAGCTTTGTCTTTTGAGAATGTCATATAAATGGAAGCATACAGTATGCAACCATTTGCGGCTAGCTTCTTTCAAGCAACATAATGCCTTTGAGATTCATTCAAGTTGTTGTGTGTATCAACAGTTCATTCCTTTTTACTGTATGGATGTACCAGTTTGTTTATCCATTTATTACAGAAAGATATTTAGGTTGTTTGTAGATTTTGTTTCTATATGAATACAAGTTTGCATTTCTTTTGAGTAAATACCTAGGAGTAGAATTTATGGGTCATATGGTACAGTGTACGTTTAATAACTATATATTTGTATTAGAAGTTCAAATAAAATACAGAAGTAACCACTCTTGCTTAAGACCCTGATGCTGCAAAGAGCAGGTATCCAAACTCTAGAAGCTGCTATGTTGCCACGCTGGCATCCTGACTCCTATATCCATGCTATAAAGAAGTGTCATTCTTCTTAGCTGAGAGCAGGTCCTCAGTGCTCTACTGATTCTGGGACTAACCACTAAAAATTCAAAGATAAGTGAGAAACAACCTCTGCTACCCATCTTTATGTGTATCATAACCTTATGACTATGGTTATGGATGAACTTGTCCAAAATAGGCTATTCTAAGGAGATTATAACCTCCTTATCGATCACCTAATTTCACACAATATCAAAAATGAACAAGGGAAAAGCTTACCCGTAACCTCCGGATTTGGATATCAGAGAACTTTCTCACTCCATTTACTGATGGTACCAAACGATTAAAGAGGGCCTTAGAGAAAAGGAGGAAGAGGGCTTTTAAGGGAGAGGAACGCCACTGTCTTACTACCTGCATTATTGGTACCCAAGGGTCCACCGTTAATTCGAGTGCTTCAAACCTTTCAAAACTGCCCGTGGGGGTCTCAGCAGCCTACCTTGTCTGTCTGGGTCTGTTCGTGGAACATCCGGGCATCAATGGCCGCAGCCACAAGGTTATTAGCCGCAGTGATGGCATGGATGTCACCGGTGAGGTGGAGATTAAACTACAAAAGGGCAGAAGCCACATCAGTCTTCCAACTTCTCTGCATCTTTTCACATTCATTCTATTGCAGCCAAACCAATCCCTATGTTAAAGCCAATGGAAAACTGATGGCAGCACAGCTAGTGGACAAACACCAACACAGCTATCTCTTGAAAACAAATTACTATCTGTCCTCAGAAGGAACACTGGTTTTCCCTAAGAGACATGGCCAATAACCATAAACGCCACACCCCTGGGATCAGCAGCAACGCTGGATTAGTAAGAACACACTCACGTCCTTTAAACAGTGAGCAAGAAGTACACTGGAGCGACCCAACTCCATGCCTGTACGCTGCTCCCACTTCTGTGGTTATTACTTTGAATTCACTTCATGTTTGTTCTTCCCTATCTTATGCTTCATTGAATCACTTGCTTATTATTTTCACTGCAAGCCAGGCTTTGAAGTCCTTGGCATGTCAAAAAAGTAAACTCTTTAAAAGTTGGCAAATTAAGCTGTTTTTCTCTGACGTACTCCTTCTGTTGAGCAAGCAAGTCACTTGCCCACTAAGATCTCTACAGTAAACTTTAATCCCAGGAAGGAAAAACTATAAAAAAAGGTCTGATCCAACCAAATCCCAGGCCACATTACCTCTTCCATAGGAATGACCTGTGAGTAGCCGCCGCCTGCAGCACCACCTGGAGGACAGGTCAAGGTTGAAGACTCATGTTAAGCATGTTTCACCGTGACTTGCAAATCAAATGAAAGCAAATCGGTTTTTGTAACTGCTCCGCATATTATTTACTTTTTACAACCATTTGGACAGATTTGATCAAGTGCTTTCTAATTTTCTTGACCAAACCAAACCGCTTGATCTTGTTCACTCTGAATAGTCTCTCAACTGAAATCTGAATCTAACTGACAAAACCATAAACACATAACATACCTACTCATTATCTTTAGAAACAGGTTCCCCTTGATTCCTAACATTTGTTAAAAAAAACCCCAGCCTACAGTTACATAAAGGCAAACCTGTTCCATGTCCTACCCTCATAAATGCTATTCTGGCATTTTAAAAAAGGAATATTTAAAATAAACACAGCAACACAAACACAGAGACTGCAATTCTTCCTAAATAGGACACATATGGTAGAAAACAGCTTAACTGCTAGATTTTTGCTGGCCCATTTGGATTACCAACCAAAA
The DNA here is from genome assembly GCF_000442215.2 of Lipotes vexillifer. Taxonomy (NCBI): domain Eukaryota; kingdom Metazoa; phylum Chordata; class Mammalia; order Artiodactyla; family Lipotidae; genus Lipotes; species Lipotes vexillifer. Next base: position 84,979 of record NW_006787454.1, read on the forward strand.
TCCAGTTAAAAGGGTCCAGGTTATCAGGTTAACAGTGAGATAAATGTCAATCTGAGGTAGAGGTTTTGTGCGGGGTTTTCGTGGGGCAGAGATCACACGATGAAAATGGGGCAATTTGTGATAAGAGGAAAAGGAGCATATTGGGTTCAATAAGGGGGAAAAGGCTCATTCTGAAATAACAGGGGGTTATTAAGCTCAAAAGCAGAACTAAGTTAACGCACTTATATCAAAACAACAGGCTGAAGGACAAAGGCATACCCCGTGTCAACATTTGTAGTAATTGTTAGAACAAGCAGGATATGTGATACCCTATCGCCAAGCAAATGATGAAGCTAACTCTGAGAACCTATTTTAATTAATAAAAATATTTTTAATTAAGTGAACATGTTTGCAGTGCTGCAGCTAATATCAAACACTGAAGGTGAAGTACAGCTACTGATGTTGTGTTTTCATCTCATCAGAAGAAACACTGGGTTCATGGTATTATCTTAGGGCTTGAAGGAGACGTGGGGACTCACCCTGGTACTTGATGATACTGCCTTGAATTCAAGCTACCTCTGAATCCCAGTTGCTGCTATTGTAAGTGGAGATAAAACTAACCATCTTAGAAGATAAAGTAATAGGCATAAACTGCTTAGCACAAAACCTGGCACGAAGCCTATACTCAATAAGCATATGCTTTTCTTATTCCCTCAGTGTGAAACATCTGTAGGGTTTGTCTTTGTCTCTAGAAAGTCAGCATGGTGATCAGCAGCTGTGATTACCTTTATTGTTACTATGAGAGTTGACTATCGGTCATATAAAAGCACCCCTGGCTACATATTACCCATCCCAGGGAATCCCTGTGCAGTGTCAGACAGTGACAGCAGGAGTTGGGGTGATCCAATGAAAGCCTTCACCAAAAGCACCATGATGCTTTTCTGGGATGTGATGAAGCTGTTCCTGGTGTCTAAATGAGCTGAAGACCCCGCACACGTTCATGGGCCAAGTGGGCCAGGAGGACTGAAGGAGGTGCAGGTGCCCTCTGGCCACCCAGGTCTGGTCTCACTAATACCTTTTATTCCGAAGGTGGGGCCCTGAGAAGGCTGTCGCACACACGCGAAGACGTTCTGATGGAGATGGGCACTGAGGCCCTGCACCAGCCCAATCGTGGTTGTGCTTTTCCCCTCTCCCAGGGGTGTTGGAGTTATTCTTCAAGATGAAAGCAAAATAGGAAAATTACGTTTATGTAATAAATTCATGTGCATCACTAAGTCAGCTCTGATCCTAGAGAGTGACTCTTAATCTTAATAACCAGAAAGATGAAAGACATGAAAGGGATCTTTTCCAAGGGTCTTAGTTGTAACTTCCCCCCAGTTTTAAATTAAAAAAGACTTCTGCATTTTAGCTCTTCTGACAGTTAGGGTCAAATATACTCTACTTTGTAAGAGAAACTGCTATACTTTTAATTTCTCAATTTAGTCTCAAAAACTAGCTTTTCACTCAGCCAAACAAAAAAATAGATGAATCCTCAACAGATCTACAGAATTAATGATCTGGGGTTAAAAAAAGGCAATTCCATCTGAAGATCAGGTTTTAAGATTCAAACTCTTCCACCTACTGATGAATAATCTTGACAAATTTTCTCATCTCTAGAGTTATCTACTCTTCCTCACATGGTCGCTGTAAGGATCAAATTAGATAAAATAAATATGAAAATGCTAAAACCTGGGCTTCCCTGGTGGCGCAGTGGTTGAGAGTCCGCCTGCCAATGCAGGGGATGCGGGTTCGTGCCCCGGTCCGGGAAGATCCCACATGCCGCGGACCGGCTGGGCCCGTGAGCCATGGCCGCTGAGCCTGAGCATCCGGAGCCTGTGCTCCACAACGGGAGAGGCCACAACAGTGAGAGGCCCGCGTACCGCACAAAAAAAAAAAAAAAATGCTAAAACCAAATTAAAGGAACCTCCACATATACATGGCTAAGTGCAAATGCAACCCCTGGTAATAATAATCAGGATTAATATTAAGATTCAACTGGCAAACGGACAAAAACCATACCCGGTCACCACCACGTATTTCCCGTCGGGCTGGTGCTTCAGGCGATCCAGTACTGACAGCAGGACTTTGGCCTTGGTTTCACCATACAATTCTACCTCTTCAGAGCTCAGACCAATTTCTCGAGCCAGGTTACCAATGGGCTTTGGCTTGCAAGACCGTGATATATCAATGTCACTTAGGAGAAATATAGAAAATATGTATCAACCTTTATTCACGGGACTCAAATCAATGCCATCCTAGTAATGACCCACCTCAACCACGTTCGGAGGGGGCATACACATAACCATGGTATCCATTAGCTAAAACCCCACCAGCCATAGTGTGAAAACAGCAAAAGCTTCTTTTTACCTTGGCACAGGTGTCTTCAGGTTAAGTTTGTTATACTGAATGATCCACTTCCCTGGCTTAAATTTCTCCAGGAAACGCTTTGCACTCTCTACCGTGCTCTAAACAAAATGACACAAATGGAACTGAGAAGAGGTGATGATTTTAACCTCCACCTCAGTTCCTAGTCCTGGTCACTCAAGTTCAATCACAAAATGAACAGCTTCAGGATCCGCCTGTTAACATGCTTCAATTCGAGGCCGGAGTCTACAGGCAGCAGGATGCCCTGGGCTGCGTGCCTCACCCCCACCAGCTGGTATGTGTTACAGAGGGCAAGAAGCCAAAACATACCGAATGAAGCCAGGCTGCTCGCACTTTTTTCCCCTTAAGTTATCACATTCCAGAGTAAATCAGAATCATGCTACCCCTACTCCCTTCGATTAATATGACTGATTCTACTTCTCTCTACTTCCATTTCCTTTTTTCTTCAAAAGATTCACATCCTTACTTAGATTCTGAGTAGGTTCTATGACATTTCTACTTGGGGAGAAATGCAGTACCTGGAATTCTATCAGCTTCGTAGAACTATTACAGAAACGTCCATTCACACTTACTTGCATTAGCATCACCACCGTCATTGGCCCGACACCACCAGGAACAGGAGTAATGAAGCTTGCCCTCTCCTTGGCCTCCTTGTATGCCACATCACCTACAATTTTCCTCCCACTTGGTTTTGTATCATCTGGTCAGAGGTAAAAAAATCAAAGCACAGTCTCAGAATCACAATCTTGGTGTTTATTTCTAAGTTATGTGATCAATTACAACAGCTTGCTCCAAAAACTAAGTTGAGTTTAGGGTGTGTAGTTCCATCTGGTTCAAGTGCCTACTTTACTTAAAAGCTGTGGGATGTGATAAAAGTTCCCCATTTATGATAAAAACTCTCCAGAAAGTAGGCATAGAGGGAAGTTACCTCAACATAATAAAGGTCAAATGTGACAAACCCACAACCAACATTGTTCTCAATGGTGAAAAACTGAAACCATTCCCACTAACAGGAACAAGACAAGGTTGCCCACTCTCACCACTATTATTCAACAGTTTTGGAAGTTTCAGCCACAGCAATCAGAGAAGAAAAAGAAATAAAAGGAATCCAAATTGGAAAAGCAGAAGTAAAACTGTCACTGTTTGCAGATGACATGATATTATACACAGAGAATCCTAAAGATGCTACCAGAAAACTACTAGAGTTAATCAATGAATTTGGTAAAGTAGCAGGATACAAAATTAATGCACAGAAATCTCTGGCATTCCTATATGCTAATGATGAAAAATCTGAAAGAGAAATTAAGGAAACACTCCCATTTACCACTGAAACAAAAAGAATAACATACCTAGGAATAAACCTACCTAAGGAGACAAAAGACCTGTATGCAGAAAACTATAAGACACTGATGAAAGAAATTAAAGATGATACCAACAGATGGAGAGATATACCATGTCCTTGGATTAGAAGAATCAACATTGTGAAAATGACTCTACTACCCAAAGCAATCTACAGATTCAATGCAACCCCTATCAAACTACCAATGGCATTTTTCACAAAACTAGAACAAAAAATTTCACAATTTGTATGGAAACACAGAAGACCCCGAATAGCCAAAGCAATCTTGAGAAAGAAAAATGGAGCTGGAGGAATCAGTTTCCCTGACTTCAGACTATACTACAAAGCTACAGTAATCAAGACAGTATGGTACTAAAAAAAACAAACAAACACAACAACAACAACAAAAACAGTATGGTACTGGCACAAAAACAGAAATATAGATTAATGGAACAGGATAGAAAGCCCAGAGATAAACGCACACACATATGGTCACCTTATTTTTGATAAAGGAGGCAAGAATATACAATGGAGAAAAGACAGCCTCTTCAATAAGTGGTGCTGGGAAAACTGGAAGCTACATGTAAAAAAAATGAAATTAGAACACTCCCTAACACCATACACAAAAATACACTCAAAATGGATTAAAGACCTAAATGTAAGGCCAGACACTATAAAACTCTTAGAGGAAAACATAGGCAGACACTCTATGACATAAATCACAGCAAGATTCTTTCTGACCCACCTCCTAGAGAAATAGAAATAAAAACAAAAATAAACAAATGGGACCTAATGAAACTTCAAAGCTTTTGCACAGCAAAGGAAACCATAAACAAGACCAAAAGACAACCCTCAGAATGGGAGAAATTATTTGCAAATGAAGCAACTGACAAGAGGATTAATCTCCAAAATATACAAGCAGCTCATGCAGCTCAATAAAAAAAAAACAAACCAACAACCCAATCCAAAAATGGGCAGAAGACCTAAATAGACATTTCTCCAAAGAAGATATACAGACTGCCAACAAACACATGAAAGGATGCTCAACATCACTAATCATTAGAGAAATGCAAATCAAAACTACAATGAGGTATCACCTCACAACGGGCAGAATGTCCATCATAAAAAATCTACAAACAATAAATGTTGGAGAGGGTGCAGAGAAAAGGGAACCCTCTTGCACTGTTGGTGGGAATGTAAATTGATACAGCCACTATGGAGAACAGTATGGAGGTTCCTTAAAAAACTAAAAATAGAACTACCATACAACATAGCAATCCCACTACTGGGCATATAACCTGAGAAAACCATAATTCAAAAAGAGTCATGTACCACAATGTTCACTGCAGCACTATTTACAATAGCCAGGACATGGAAGCAACCTAAGGGTCCACTGATAGATGAGTGGATAAAGAAGACGTGGCACATATATACAGTGGAATATTACTCAGCCATTAAAAGAAACAAAATTGAGTTATTTGTAGTGAGGTGGATGGACCTAGAGTCTGTCACACAGAGTGAAGTTAGAAAGAGAAAAACAAATACTGAACACTAACACATATATATGGAATATAAAAAAAAATGGTTCTGATGAACCTAGGGGCAGGACAGGAATAAAGACGCAGACAGAGAGAATAGACTTGAGGACACGGGGAAGGGCGAGGGTAAGCTGGGACAAAGTGAGAGAGTGGCATTGACATATATACACTACCAAACGTAAAACAGATAGCTAGTGGGAAGCAGCCGCATAGCACAGGGAGATCAGCTCCATGCTTTGTGACCACCTAGAGGGGTGGGAGGGAGACGCAAGAGGGACGGGATATAGGGATATATGTATACGTATAGCTGATTCACTTTGTTATACAGCAGAAACTAACACAACAATGCAAAGCAATTACACTCCAATAAAGATGTTTAAAAAAAAAAAAAGCTGTGGGATGACAGGTGTTTGCTATCTCCTAGGGAGAAACTTACTTTACCTGCAAAATTCCACAAGATGCTTAAGTGGTTTTTCAGAACCAGGAGAATCCTTTTGTCTTCTGTCAGGTGGCAAATAAAATACCAACTGTTTTTTATTCTTAAAGCCAACCACCAAGTATACAATGAGCACCTTTTAAAATGTTAATTTGTCAAGGCCTTCAAAGGAATTTTTTGGGTGCACAAAGCTCCAGCTATATCACAGCTGCCAGATACAGTTTCTACAGCAACTGTCAGCATTTTGTAAGCTCCAGGCATGAGCTGGAGGAACAATTCAACATCCAATTCCAAAGACGAGCAGCTACTTAAATGTATGCAAAAAGGCAAAGAATATAATTACACTCCCGTTAAAAGGATACAAGAACAACTACAAATTTTAGCAGCAAAGAATAGCTATTCAAGAGAACAAAACCCCATGATGCATCACTGCTCACTCACTCCTACACTTGGCTTCAGTGCACTTCCAGGAGGGGCTGGGGACAGGGCTAGACCTTGTGGTTGGTTCTAAGGCAGGACCTGGTAAGATCTTAGCCATTTCACCTCTTTGATCAGATTGCCACAACTAAGAAAGGAAGCCTCAGGATTCAGCCAAAAAGCCAGAATTAAGTGACTTCGGCTCTAGGATCAGCTCTTTCACTAACCTCGAGTCTCCAACCCCTGTGGGCTCCTTACTGATCAGAAGTCCAAAGGGGCAAAGAAGGATGAACACTACCTATTTCACAAGCTTGAGGAGAATCAAGTAAATTGTGTGTGTTTCTTGAGATTGAAAAAACACTCTCCGGGCTTCCCTGGTGGCGCAGTTGTTAAGAATCCGCCTGCCAATGCAGGGGACACGGGTTCGAGACCTGGTCCGGGAAGAGCCCACATGCCATGGAGCAACTAAGCCCGTGCGCCACAACTACTGAGCCTGCACTCTAGAGCCTGTGAGCCACAGCTACTGAAGCCCACACACCTAGAGCCCGTGCTCCGCAACAGGAGAAGCCACTGTAATGAGAAGCCTGCGCACCACAACAAAGAGCAGCCCCCGCTCGCCGCAACTAGAGAAAGCCTGCACGCAGCAACAAAGACCCAATGCAGCCAAAACTAAATTAATTAATTTAAAAAAAAAAAGAAAAAACACTCTCCAAACATAAGGGTTTCTCTTCCTACCCTAGATAACATTAGATATTTTCTATATGTACTCTCAGGAGCTGGTAAACACAACCCCTTGTTATGGTTTCAGGCTTCTAGATTATAAGGCAGCAAGCTACGGCAATGGCAGAACATTTCCTCTCATAATCACTAAGGTCGTTTCAAAATGCCAGGCAAATGACGGTTGAGGGTTGCCCTTGTATGGGTTTCAATTGTCTAACACCGAAGTTAGCTAAAAATACCCCTGTACCTCCTTCTATTTATGAATGTTAGTCACTTTCTCCGTGTGTTTCTGCATATACAGGAGACATGTCAATTACTGCACAACCTAACGCCGCACTGGGTGAGCTCAGCTCTGCTCCTTAATCAAACACTATCAGGGCTGGCTTCAGTGCTCTCTGATGTACGTACAGGGTTTCACAGAAGGTGTGATGTGGTCAGTGGAAAAGTGACTCTGTCTCTAAGCACATGGCTTCAGTAACCAACAAACATTTTGCTTATCTATCCCAGCCCTAGAATTTCCCTTTCATCTGGAACTATCAGTGCAAAACGACTTAAGATCCAGCTGAGGGACTTCCCTGGCGGTCCAATGTTAGGACTCTGCGCTTCCACTCCAGGGGGCATGGGTTTATAATCCCTGGTCGGGGAACTAAGATCCCGCGAGCTGCGCGGTAGAGGGAAAACAAAACCCAATCCAGCTGAGCCTTGAGTCCTTCACGTGTAATTTGGGGGCCCCAATAACAGGGTCCAGTATAGAAGCCACTACGCTGGTTAGGTTGAGACTGGATTGAGAGGGGTTAAGAATCTGTTCCCCTCTTTTATAACCCTTCCAAATAAAAGGCTATTAATCCAGCCCTTTTCAAATTATCTTTAGTAAACCACCAGGAAGAACACTTTTACATGTTTCTCTGGCCAATACTTTCTGCTCTGTACTTGAATCTTAAAAAAATATTCCTCAAAAAAACCCCCAACAAAACAAAAACCCATAACAAAAAAAAACCAACAAAAAATAACTATGGGGGCTTCCCTGGTGGTGCAGTGGTTGAGAGTCCACCTGCCGATGCAGGGGACACAGGTTCGTGCCCTGGTGCGGGAGGATCCCACATGCCGCGGAGCGGCTGGGCCCATGAGCCATGGCCGCTGAGCCTGTGCGTCCGGAGCCTGTGCTCCACAACGGGAGAGGCCACAACAGTGAGAGGCCCGCGTACCGCAAAAAGAACCAAAACAAAACAAAAAAATAACTACGTACCTTAATTCATCCTTAATTTGGAAAATAACGTAAGATGTTATCCCTGAAAGGACCATGCAAACGATTTAAATAATCAAAATATGAACCAAGAAGTGGTCCAGTTGTGGAAAGTGGTGTTTCAAGAATGAACATTTGAACCCTCCTACACTGCTGGTGGGAATGTAAATTGGTACAGTCACTATAGAGAACAGTATGGAGGCTCCTTAAAAAAACTAAAAATAGAGCTACCGTATGATCCAGCAATCCCACTCCTGCGCATATATCCAGAGAAAACCATAATTCAAAAAGATACATGCACTCCAATGCTCACTGCAGCCCTGTTTACAATAGCCAGGTCATGGAAGCAACCTAAATGCCCATCAACAGAGGAATGGATAAAGAAGATGTGGTACATATATACAATGGAATATTACTCAGCCATAAAAGAGAACGAAATAATGGCATTTGCAGCAACATGGATGGACACATAGATTGTCATACTGAGTGAAGTAAGTCAGAGAAAGACAAATATCATGATATCACTTATATGTGGAATCTAAAAAAAGGGGTACAAATGAACTTACCTACAAAACAGAAACAGAGTTACAGATGTAGAAAACAAACTTTGGGTTACCAGGGGGTAAAAGGGGCAGTGATAAATTGGGAGACTGGGATTCACACATTCACACTATTATATATAAAATAGATAACTAATAAGGACCTACTGTATAGCACAAGGAACTCTACTCAATACTCTGTAATGGCCTATATGGGAAAAGAAAGTAAAAAAGAGTGGATATATGTATATGTATGCCTGATTCACTTTGCTGTGCACCTGAAACTAACACAACATTGTAAATCAACTATACATCAATAACAATTAAAAAAAAAAAAAAAAGGAATGAACACTTGCAAAGAGCAGTTTTTAGGTCCTCTCGCTCACCCTCGGGTCTGTAACAGTGATCCTGCCTTCCTTGGGGAACAGTAATGATACTTATTCACCTATATCCCCAGGATCAGAAAAAGTACATCTGACCAGGAGGAAAGATACTGCTCTGACCTTATTCATATTTTACCTTCTACATGAGGAATAAATGTGAATAGGAGGTTAAGTTTCATGTGTAAGTCAACATTTCATTTCATACGAGACTCAAGAGCCCTACCCAGGTTTTTCTTCTTTCCTCTCCCAAATCCAGTCTAAAACAAAAAAAGTCAAAAGCAGAAATATGATACAGAAGATGCAAGGTTTTAAACAGAATGAGCTTGAATGTCACATTGCAAGTACTGAAAGTGAGGAGTTGTAGGAGAGCAATTTCTTTATCACCCATCAGATAATTACACTACAAGAAAAGGAGTGATCAATTATGAGCTACTGTCTTAAAAACATGGTACGGAGAGTGGGAGGGAGGTTAAAAACGGTGAAGGCTTGACAGTGACTCATGTTCCTGGCAGCTTAGTGACTATATTTCAAACTTGAGATGGGAGGGGAGGAAGAAGAATATTCTTGCTATAACTCTTGTTAACATTCCAACAGATATGGGTGCCAGCAGTCAGAAGGCACACGCTGGACACGGCACCTAGAGGCAGACTAGTGGAGAAAAGGCACAGGACACCAAGCATGAGAGACATACAGTGAGAGAAACACCAAGTTCTGCGGGAGGGGAGGGAGGGAGAGAAGGATTTTCAAACAAGGAGAGATCATCTCTTGCTGAAGGAAAATCAGACAAGGTTTGGAAGGAAGAATGGACATTTTGGACAGAGAGGAGGTGGGGAGGAAGTCATTGAAAGTGAAGATCACGGTCGCACTTTATTCAGTTGTGTAGCCCAAGGCCTGGAGTGGTGCCTGATGCACAGAAACAGTTGCTTGATCAAAAATTGTTCCTTTTTTGAACCCACGAGGTATGTATACAACTATTCACTGAATTGTCCTTTCAGATTTTACATTTGAAAACTTCATGAGGAAAAGAACAGCCTGCCCCACTAAAGTTGCAGGCAGAGGGGCAGCAAAGTACAAACGGGCATGTGCAGGAGAGCATGTGGTCCATTTTACAACAGTTTAAGACAGGTATTCACAAAGTGTGTGTGAGAAAGAAGGCCACAGAGGTGGCTGAAACTAGTATGGAGCTAAGGAGTCTGGCAGGTAACATGGAAGAAAGAGGCTCACAGGTCCACATCAAGACCCATAAACATGGCAAGAGTGCACAGATGGATCTGAGTGGGAGTCAGCTGGTGGTAGGGAGACCAGGGAGAAATTTATAGCAGTGCATCCAGCAGAGAGGGTGACTCTCAGTGGTGACACTGAGAACAGAGAAGAAAGGGAAAAAACTCATAAAATTTAAAAATGGATCCATACATGGAACGATTGGGAGGGAAACTAAAAGGTTTCAGACTTGTGGGAAGGAAGAATGGTGATGATATCACTAACCAAAACAGCGCAGTGGGGAGTAACTTAGGGACGAGGATACAAGGACAGTTTTGGACACGACTATAATGTTGGCTTTATCCTTGACCTAGAAACAGCCCAGGCCAAACATCTTTGCAAAGCCCTAACTAGAGGACTCTTGACACAATGTGTCCCTCTCCTGGAGTCTCACAGCACTTTGCAAAGATCACACTATATTTTAACCATCCTTTGTTAAAACCCATCTCTACGTGATGATAAAGCGAGAAATCATCTTGCCTCCTCTCCCACCCTCTCCCTGGACAAGGTCATCTTGGACTGCACGGCACGGCACAGTGGCTAAAATCACAGGCTCTTCCTGCAAGGGGCAACTATGCCGTCTACTAACTTCATGCCCCCATGGGTAGGCTGATCACTCTAAACCTTAGCACTTCAAGCCTAAAATGGGACAAGGGGTTCTCGCTTGGGCTTCATCTTCCTCTGCCCAGCCCACCTCCAGAAGCCACCTTTCTCCCCCAGCAACACTCACCTGGGACATAATTGATTCCACAGTCGATGACTATTGCCCCAGGTTTGATCCAGTCCCCTTTCACCATTTCAGGCTGACCAGTTGCAACTACCAGGATGTCACCTTTACTTACCTAGGGAAAGTCAGTTCTGACTTCAGAAACTAAACAGTGAAACATAAAAAAAATCTAGAAGTGGAAAGGACATCCGTAAGCTTTGTATGAAATTCTTCATTGTCGTCAGCTATTTTATGCAGGCCACACACTGTCTCTGACAGCTCTTCATATACTATGCTCATTCCTACACACGTCAAAACCTCCCCTTTCACTAGATATTTTACTGAATGGGGAACCTGATGAGAACCTTTGAGACAGGGAGGAGTACAGGCTTGGAGCCACAGGCCTGGGACAACGTCCCTGAATTACATGACACCTGGAGACTGCCCCCTCTTCCCCAGAATGTGGGGACCACCACCTTCAGCAGAGCATTGCTTGGGGAGGATTAAAGAGGTGCTGGGCCTCTCCCCACATTTAAGAGACTGCACCGTCAATGGGATGTGTCCATGTGAGAATTCCTAGGCTCAGGAATCTGATGCAGGGGTCAAGAACAAGCTGTGACTGAGGTCACAAGACCACTGTGGAAAGACAGTTCTGACTTCAGAAACTAAACAGTGAAACATAAAAAAAATCTAGAAGTGGAAAGGACATCCGTAAGCTTTGTATGAAATTCTTCATTGTCGTCAGCTATTTTATGCAGGCCACACACTGTCTCTGACAGCTCTTCATATACTATGCTCATTCCTACACACGTCAAAACCTCCCCTTTCACTAGATATTTTACTGAATGGGGAACCTGATGAGAACCTTTGAGACAGGGAGGAGTACAGGCTTGGAGCCACAGGCCTGGGACAACGTCCCTGAATTACATGACACCTGGAGACTGCCCCCTCTTCCCCAGAATGTGGGGACCACCACCTTCAGCAGAGCATTGCTTGGGGAGGATTAAAGAGGTGCTGGGCCTCTCCCCACATTTAAGAGACTGCACCGTCAATGGGATGTGTCCATGTGAGAATTCCTAGGCTCAGGAATCTGATGCAGGGGTCAAGAACAAGCTGTGACTGAGGTCACAAGACCACTGTCCATAACCTGCTCTGGACACCTCCACCTCTGAGACCACCCACTGTCGCATACGTGGGATCTGGCTGCCATGGGTCAATCCCAGTTCCTATACTGCTAACCCCATCTACCACGAGATGGACTGGCACAGAAAGAATACAGTCCAAACAAAAATCTGCATAGACTTGGACAAGTTTTAAATTTGAATTTGTTTCTTCATCTTGTAAAACAGACAAGAATCACAGAATTGTTAGAGGGGTTAAACACGGTAATGAGGTAATAAAGTACATGGCGGCTTCTGGCACTTAAATATGAACCATCCCCATTAGGCAAGAACCCCTGCCACACGCAGGAACGGGCATGCAAACGCGTGCACGCGACCCCTTACCTCCTCGCCTAGGTGGGCAGTCTTGGAGTGGCAGGTGGTCACTGTGGCGTGGCTCCACAGAAGCAGGTCATGCATTGGGGCACCAACTATTTTACTGCGCCCGACCACCACAGCGTGCCTTCCAGCAATCTGCACCCCTGGAAGAAAAGCCAGGGTGCATCAGAGAACTGGGGGAAGCTGCCCTCCTTCACATGCCACCTAACTGGGAGAACTCAGGACAAGTGCACAAAAGCAGGTTCTTAGCATCAAAAAGCAATCTTCCTAAAACCATCCCTTCTTTGGCTACTCAGGGTTTCAGCTACAAGTTGGGACTGGTACATGTGTCCTTCTTGCTGTGGGTTTTTGAGAGGAGCTTAAGCCAAGATCCATTCATCGAGTCACAGGAGAGTGGGGAGAAGACCTACACTCAAATCAGAAAGAAACCCTGACATATAGCTAAACAGCCACATGGAAGAAGAGGACATATTACATTACGTGGGAAAAACAGTTATAAGAAACAGGGTGAACATAATGGGGTGGATGGAAATTAGATTAGTATCAGTAACTCTTTAGTTCCTCATCCAAATTTCTCTTTTGGCTTAGGGCCTGAGCCACAGGCTTATCTGCAGGGAAGTGATAAAGGGGAACTTAACTGTAGTAAAAAATTTTCTTTTTGTTTACTGAGCACCCATTCTTCTGGCATTATCCCAATGTCCTTTTCAGGACTGACATACTCTCCTCAGTAGAGATGGTGTGGGTTAACACCCAAGAGTGAACAAGTGACCATATTTCATCCCATGGACAATGAGATCCATCCCATGACTCTTAGGCACAAGGATGCAACAGGCTGGAGCTGCTCGGGGCCACCAAGTAGAGCTCAGAACGAGCCACCACGCAAAGGGGAGCAGAAATAAGGTCCTGAGGACTCTACTGAGCCCTTCTACCCAGCCTCACTGAAGCGAACTCTTCCTTAAGGCAGTCTGTGTTCAAACTGTGCTTCTTGTGTAACATTAATTCTATCCAAATAAGGTAAGTTTCTATATAATGCTAACATCATGAACATCTAGAAGTAAAGCCCTCAAAGTGTGAAGTGTTTAGAAGGTAACTTTCTATACTTTTTAGGGTACAGTAAAGGACCTGAAGCTGCATTAGGGTAAATGGTTGCTTCAATATCAACAAGAGGAGGTGGGGAGCCTACAGCTGCCACGGCTCATGGATTTTTTTCTATGAAGTTGGAACACACTGTGTGCTAAACATGCCATAGATTATAAATTTTGCTGTAGGACTGAACAATAATAGCTGTCCCAAGGCTTACAGATTGACCTTTCCTTGCCAGCCACAGAAAATTTTCACTTATGTTAGCAAACACTTTCCACTTTAAATTTCTGATCCACTTCCTTTAAACAGGGCACACTTCCTTGTAAAAAATAACCTCTGCTAAAAAGTATTCATGATGAAATTAAAATACCAAGAGGCTGACTAGGTAACGGGGTAATACGGCCAATTATCCAAGGAATCCATTTCCTAGATCTACAACGGTGACTCGGGGCCCATTCTGGGATTCAGACTTTTCACTCTGCACCCTACGGACTATCTGAATCTTTATTATCATATAGGTTACTTTTTCACACAAAATAAAATGCTTTGAACTCAAATAATTCTGAGTTCAAATCTTGGTTCTGCTGCCTCTTGGACAAATTACTCAATCTCTCTGAGAATGTCTTCTCAGCTATTAAACAATAAGAATACCTACCTACTTCATAGGGTTGTTGAGAAAATTGGGAATTTAGGTAAAGAAGCCCCTAGCACACAGGTCCTGTGCCAATCAAGCCCACTTATTTAGGGCTCACAGTGTATCTCCCCTATACCTCTGAAGGTCAAGACCAGGCTCCATGAAATGGTGCTTTGTTTTTGTCTGGTTGTTTTTACCTGTCTCCTTGATGAGTTCCAAGCATCCTTTGGGTGTACAAGGGATGAAACAGTCATTTAGGTCACCTCTAGCAAGTTTTCCAGCACTGATGCTAGTCAATCTAAAACAAGGAAAGTGATAGGTGTCTTTACTCTTTAGAACCAAAATGATGTGTTCCTGAAGTAGAAATATATTATAGTCGCAATCATGCAATATGGTACAGAAAGCAAAGTCACACTCACCCATCCACATCCTTTTCGGGTGCAATAGCGTTGACCAATGCTTCAGTGTTAATGGGATTCTCTGAATCTAAAGGTAGCTGCACTATGAAACCATGCACATTGAGGTCTTCATTCAAAGATGTAATGCACTTTAACACCTAAAAATAATACCACATACAACTTATATACCATATTGAAATCAACAGGGTGGAGAAACACTTTCCAAGTCAGAAGTCCCATTTTCCCCCCAAGGGTTTAACTGTAGTCCTCTCAGAATGTACCTTGCCTTGGATCCTGAGAGCAACTCTACCTTATCACAGAATGTAACCTTCAGGTGTCTTGCAAGAAATCCAACAAACAAAAGAGCTAAGAACTTTAATAAACTATTACTGCAACAGTAAAATCCATGGTACCATCACCCAAATCAAGATTTCTGTGATGACAGAAATGTTCTGTAATTTGTACTTTACAATAGTGGCTACTAAAATACTTGAAATGTGGCTTAGTTCAACTGAGAAACGGAATTTTAAACTTTATTTCATTTTAATTAAATGACCACATGGGGTTAGTGGCTATCCTGCTGGACAATGCAGATGTAGAATATTTCCACGACCTCAGGAAGTCCCTTTTCCCTCCTGCCACTTCCCAGTTAATCCCCCACAGTTCTGACTTTACTCACCCATGATCTGTTCTGCCTATTCCTGAGCATCATAGAAATGAAATATACATTTCATTTTTCAAATGCAGGTAACAACAGGCCAGTGATCAGTTTTCAATGAACATCGCAGGTGATTTGCAAACAAATGATGCAGCAATCACACTGTGAGTACCAAACATTCATACCTAGCACTGCCCCATTTACTCTGTGGGTATTTTCAAAGACTTCCTGAAGGCTGAGTCTGTGAAGAAAGAATTACCTGGAGGTCTCTTGTATGCTGAATGCATCAGTCCCTAAAGTTCCACTAAACTAAAACCAGAGAGGAAAGCACTTCAGCTGTCCTCTTAACAGTTGATTCTTAACAGCTCACCTCAGATTCTGTGGTCGTTCGTGGTAACTTAATGTGCGTGGCTTTGATCCCGATCTGCAAGAATGAACATTTAAAACAGGTGCATGGCAAAAGGACTTGAGACATGGGCCCATTTCTTCTACAGATGTGACTAAGACAAACCATGAGGTGGTAGGCATCATTTCACCCTCATATAACCTGAAGAATGAGTCTCTCACTTTGACCCATCCATCATTTACTTGTTAACTGTCACCACGGCACTTAAGCAGTTTTATGTCCACTATTCCTGCTCTTTAGAAGCAAGCGGATCACTGATTAGAAAACTTTCCAGGGCAAACCAGAGGCTGAAGCTCTGTCACCCATTTCTAACTTGCGAAATACATAAACTGAAGTCTGTTGTGGGCGATAAAAGTTTTTGTGGGGGGAGCACAAAGGGGAAAGGGTGGCAGACAGGACCTGGGGAGGGGGAGGGGTAAGAATGGAGGGCGGGGGCGTTGGCGCCGCTGTTCTGGGCTTTACCTCTTCAGCAGCCTTCAGCTTCACTTTTATATAAAGATTAGAATCATCTCTGTTGCCGACCTAGAATAATAAAGACATGCAAATCAGACGACTAGGGAAAGGCAAAGTGTATGGAAAGGCTTCTAAAATTTTAGTTTTGATAAAAGGAATATTTAATCAAAAGACTCCTGTTAGGGTGGACCTAATCCTAGCTCACACGGAACAGACGCCCACGCCAGGCAAAGGGCAGTCTGCTGCCCTCAAGACAGAGGAAGAAGCAGGCAGAAGCCAAATCCCCTGCCCCACCATGCTAGGTCTCACTATGTTCCCTGTTTCTTTAATCATGGACATATTTAGTTTTCCATTGTAATCATTTATCTAAAATTTTCCTTTACAAATATTTTTCCATGTTTCAGTGGTTGACATTTGTCCTTTTCAAAGTTGAAACATTCTCTCGGGGCGATATGCCACAATAAGTTTGGTTTCTCCCAAAACTGCAGAGGGAAAAACGGTACGTCCTTGACACCAAAGGTAACTGATGCATGGTTGCTTTAAACAGGACAACCGTGGAGAAAGAAGCTGGCCCTAGGAACAGAGTATCTCCAGGTCTGGTCACGCTGATGCTGTTACTGGAAGCTCCCCTCAGGCTCACAGAACATGGCCTTACTCCTAGCTGCAGGTGTCCTTTATAGAGAAGTCTCAGTTTTGCCAGTGCTAATTTGAATTTCAAGAGCCAGATGAATGCGGTGAGGGGAATTTGATTTTTCTATGGGTTATTTGCACCTAAGTGCATTAGGTGCTTCCTGTGGGGCTTCCCTAGAATTTCAGTGCCTCTCATGTTTCGTTTTCATCATTTTATATATATGATCTTTGCCCCTATCATCCAACCTTCACTGATTCAGTTACCATACTTAATACACTGGGATTTTTAGATCAAAGTAGGAAATAGAGTACTGTTTGTTCATTTTTATTAATATTGTAAACAAAGAATTTTGCGTGCCATTTCAGTTCTATAAGGATCAAGTCATTAGCCCCTGCAGTTGCTGACCTGCAAGTACACCCTGAAAGGAATTCAGGGTACAGCATTCCATGTTTTGGAATATATGGGCCCCTTAGATAGTTCAAATGCACGTCTTAGGAAGAATTTCAATGACCCCGGATTCTTGCATCTTCCCACACATAGAAAAGCCCTAAAAGTATTAACTGAGGGGACTTCCCTGGTGGTGCAGTGGTTAAGAATCCACCTGCCAATGCAGGGGACATGGGTTTGAGCCCTGGTCTGGGAAGATTCCACATGCGGCAGAACAGCTAAGCCCGTGAGCCACAACTACTGAGCCTGCGCTCTAGGGCCAGCGAACCACAACTACCAAGCCCGTGTGCCACTACTGAAGCCCACGAACCTAGAGCCCGTGCTCCGCAACAAGAGAAGCCACTGCAATGAGAAGCCCGTGCACCGCAATGAAGAGTAGACCCCGCTCACCGCAACTAGAGAAAGCCCGCGTGCAGCAGCAAAGACCCGACGCAGCCAAAATTTAAACAAATGAATAAATAAATTTATTTTTTAAAAAAGTATTAACTGAGATAGCCGATCCTGTGACCAGCAGTAGCCTTTCACTGAGATCTTGACTGCCTGTATCTCCCAGCCCAAATTCACACACACACATTATCTATATACCGACTCCTCCCCTACCTCTTTGGAACAGTTTCTCTGAGCAATTAGAGACTGTCACTGTCTCCTAGGCTATAGCACTCAGTAAGACATTGAATAAACTCAACTCACAGCTCTCACGTGGTACGTTTTTTAAGTTGACAATATTTATAACTACAATTAGTTATTTCGACTTAACTCGGAGATTAAATGGTTTTATCACTCACTGCCGTTTTTTTTTTTTTATATATAAATTACAACTTCTCTGTTCTATACTTTATCTTCACCTCTCATGTAGCTAAATGCAACTGTAAGTCACTTTTCCAGGAATGGTGTGTGGGCATTTTCCTAAGTCTGTGTGCACCTGAAAATATTTCTCTGCTGTCTTTGTACTTAAGGCACATTTGGCTGAGTTTGGAGTCATGACATTTTCCTTCAGAGTTGCTGTCTTTGGCATCTAGTGTGACAGAAGTCTGAAGTCTTTTGTTGTTGTTCCTTTATAGGTAACTTTTCTGTCTGAATGTTTCTGAAGGAATTTTTCTGAAACTCCAAAACTACCACCAGTTTTTTAACAGAAAGCTTAACAGTTATGAGCATATGTCAAAATCTTACTGTAATTCTAATGCAAAGAAAAAGACCTCTTAAGATCCAGTTCAAATATTCTCATCTAGGCATTTCATAGGGAAAAATGGTTATATAATCATTGATAGACTGGATGCAAAAAGAATGTTTAGTTGAAGAACAGTAGATTCTTGACTGACAGGCAAGTGGGTGGATGGCCTACTGGTTTCCCAGAACAAATCTTAATCCCATTATAGTTTATTAAAAAAAAAATCACTTAAGCATTTTATCAGAAATACCAATTTCTTCCTTGAAGGAGGTGAATTACATCATCCAAAAAACGTCCTATTGAGACAGAAAAGCAAGTGGGCAGGGCACAACCATTACAAGAATGACACAACCATTAAGAACAGGATACCACAAAAATCGGTTAGAACACATTAGTCCAAGATGGCGGAAAAGTCTACTTCCAGTGGACCTTGAGCCTCATTATACACTCATTGTAATACATTAGCAATATGCTAAATGACACACCCATGGGTGCCACAACAGTTCCGAGGCTGACCATAAAAGGCCCAAAAGCAGCACAGTGGCCCAATTCCCGGAAGTCCCTGCCCCTTCTCCAAAATACCTGGACTAATCCTCCCACTCGTTAGCCTATGAAATTACCTAGCCCATAAAAACTAGCCACCCCCACACCACGGAACCACTCTCTCCTTTTAAGATGGCCTACGCTGTCTATGGAACGTGTACCTCTCTAAATAAACTTGCTTTCACTTCACTATGGCTCACTCTTGAATTCTTTCCTATGCAAAGCCAAGGACCCTCACCTGGCGGCCTGTCTGAGGGACTCACCCGAGACCTGGGATATGACCATCCTCTTGTGCCCCATTTTTCCTACAACACTATCTTGGAACAAGTTAGGGATTTTTTTTTTTTTTTTTACACCAGGAATCTACAAACTTTCTGTAAAGGGCCAGGCAGCATATATTTTAGGTTTTTCAGGCCACATACTCTGTCATACCTTCTTTTTTAACCATTTACAACCTAAGCAGTTTTGGACATGGGCCACAGTTTACCAATCCCTGTTTTACACCATAAAATATCTTGGGTATTGGTCTACTGATTAATTTTTCTTCTGCTCCAGGAGCCTTTTGTAAACATTCAGGCCAATTGACTTTATTTTTTTTGTTTTGTCCATGTCTTTTGTGAGGACTGAATAATTTACTATATATAAAGCGCTTTAGGGCTTCCCTGGTGCTGCAGTGGTTAAGAATCTGCCCGCCAATGCCCACAAGCCACAACTACTGAGGCTGTGCTCTGCAACAAGAAAAGCCACCGCAATCGCGCACTGCAAGGAAGAGTAGCCCCTGCTCGCTGCAACTAGAGAAAAGCCCACGCGCAGCAACGAAGACCCGACACAGCCAAAAATAAAATAAATAAAATAAATAAATTTATAAAAAGCACTTTAAATAATAACTGGTAGGAAGCAAGTGTTATTATATTATTAATAACTATTTTATGGAAATACAGCCTCATTTGTATCTCTCTTTTTTAAAAATTTTTATTTATTTTTTGGCTGCGTTGGGTCTTCGTTGTGGTGCCTGGGCTTCTCATTGTGGTGGCTTCTCTTGTTGCAGAGCATGGGCTCTAGGTGTGTGGGCTTCAATAGTTGTGGCTCGTGGGCTCCAGAGCACAGGCTCAGTAGTTGTGGCACATTAGGCTTAGTTGCTCCACAGCCTGTGGGATCTTCCCAGACCAGGGCTCAAACCCATGTCCCCTGCATTGGCAGGCGGATTCTTAACCACTGTGCCACCAGGGAAGTCTCTCATTTGTATCTCTTGTGAGAAAAGCCAAGTCTTAATTTCTGTTAAATATTTAACTATTTGTAAGTTATCAGTCCGCTGTTTTAAAAGAAATTCCAACTTGTAGGTATATATGCCTGGACCAGATCCTGAATATCCTTAATACAATGCTAATGAATTAGAAAAACGAATGGGAAAAGCAAATTGACTTTGGAGACAGATAGAGCTGGGTTCATACCCAGACTCAGTACCTTCATGTCTGTGGCTTTGGGCAAGCTACCCAAGATCTTTGACCACCAGTTACTCTTACTGAACACAAGTTAGGGTGCTCCAGGCACAGTGAGGCCAAACAAACTGAAACGTCGGAGTTGGAGCAAAGAAAGGTTTATTGCAGGGTCAAGCAAGGAGAACTCCCTAATGGTTTTGAGGGAAATGCTTTTATAGGCAAAATTTGGGTTGAGGGCTACAGGGTATGTGACTTTCTTTTGACTGGTTGATGGTGAGGTAACAGGGCGGTATTCCAGGAATCTTGTGCTCAGCCTGAAGTTGCCATCCTCCACCTGGGGGTCTCAGTTCTGCAGAACTCTAAGATATTGTTATGTATATTCCCTGAGGAGGAACTAGGACCCTGCCCCAAGGCTGTGCTACACCACTGTTTCTAGACTGTTCCTCCCATGTTTCTGCATCCCCTCCCTTCCCTGATTAGCAACTGTTTGAATCTGTCCTATGGAACTCAGGGAAGGTCAAGGAGGCTGAATGAAGCCTATTTCCAACAAACAAGATATGGGGGACACAAGAAGGATTTGTACCAGGGAGGGGCCCACAGGGTCCTGCTCGGTTTCATACAGCTCCCATCTTGTAGGGGTAGTATAAAAATCAGAACCACTAGTAATATATACAAATCATTTGAACTACAGCAGTCACTCTACATAAGCAGTACTGTTGTTCCTTCTGTAAAGGATGGGGAGAGTGGGTGTAGCTGGATGGATCGTGATCAGATTTGCATTTTGACAAGGGCTACATTTGCAGTTAAAAGGACTGGAAGCATCCAGATCAGAAGCCTGTAAGCAGGTGACTAGTGGCCCAGAGGGTGGGAGCAGTAGAAATCAAAAGGAGGGAGGATATCCCAAGAGCTTATGAGAGGCATTACCAATAGTACCTTAGTCCCTAAGGGGATGTAGAGAGCAGGGAGATGCCCAAAAGAGACAGCTCAGGTTTCTAGTTTGAGTGTGTGGGAAAATGGTGGTGCCTGTCACCAGGATGGAAAAGAAACAAGAGGCCTGAGGTGGCACAGATGCGATTACAACATAATCTGTGAGCCTTGCATCATAGAAAGATGTTGATTCTGGTGCTAAAGTACAAGATTAAAATATTCTACCACTGTTTTATTGCAAGGACATAAGAGACAAGCTGCAGAACAGTGTTTATGTAACAAAAACACTTTGCAATCAATACATTTAAAATAGGAGTTTGGAAGTCAATTTTAAAAAAGCAGGGAAAAAAAAACCCTCGATATTGCTACAAAAAGGTTTACAGAAACAGATTTCTTGTCTACGACATTTACTCGTCCTACAACAAACAATTCACAAGAATAAGCCAAGAAATAACTGGTCCCACAAAAGTACCAAGTGGACACCCACAACATATACCTTCGATTCTTAGTAATTTGCAAAAATGGAAAATCCACCACAGCACAGGACATACCAGGCAGAACGACAGGCCTTCTGTGCTTTTCTTCTCAACTAAGGCCTCTCAGATAATGAATAGCAATGGGGGAAAATATTTAAGTACTATTCACTGTGAAATTCTTGATGAACATGGAGCAGAAACTTAGCAAGGGTTTAAATGATATACATGGAGACATACATACAGAGGGAAATGTGAAGTGATGAAGCAGGTGTTTCTGAAGGGAATTTCAAATGCATGCTATCAGTTTCCTGTCATCCCAATCAACCCTTCAAACATTCATTTGTACATCTGGCCAAATGACACATATTTATTAAATACCTCCTGCCTATTTATTGAAGGCCTCTTACTGGATGAATCTGGAGCTCTTGAAAGAAACCTCAGATAGAAAGTATTCTCCCATGTAGCTACGGGACTGGGGGAGCTCACTTAGCGAAAAAATAAGGTAGAAAAGAAGTCTAAGGGCTGAGCGTTGAGGTATTCGAGTGGTCTAGGTATCAGGAAGGTATCAGGAACAACAAGCAAAAAAGATTAGAGAAGGAGTGATGTCCTAGAAGCCAAGAGCCTAGAACCAGGAGAGATCCAGGTTTACAAGTTCCTGACCTACAGCTGCTATCTGGGGTCAGATAAAACTGCATAAGGCAATGGTTCCCAAAGTGCGGTTCACACACTCTTGCAGGAACCCCAACACCCTTTCAGAAGATTTGCGAGTGCCATAATACTATGATGTCATTTGCCTTTTTCACTGTATTGACATCTGTATTGAGGCTGCACAAGTTAGGCTGTGTAAGACTGCTGATGACTTAGCACTAAATCAAGACAATGGCACCAACCTGTCCTAGTCACACAGTCTCAGTAAAAAAAAAAAAAGACACCAATTTCACTTAGAAGTGCTCTTGATGAAGCAGTAAAAATTATTTTTATTAAACGTTGACCCTTGAGTACATGTCTTCTTAATATTCTGCATAAAGAATGGGGAAGCAATCACAAAGCACTTCTGCCACATACAGAAGTGGTTGTCACCAGGAAAGGCACTTGAGCTTTCTTGCCTTGCAAGCAGAGCTAGCAGATTTTTAAATGGAACACCATCTTTACTTAAAAGAACAACTGACAAATAATGATTATTTGGGCTTGAATATTTGGCAAATATCTTCTCAAAATTGGATAAAGTGAGCCTGCTGCTTCAAGAAAAGTAAGTAATAGTATTAATTAGCAATGACAAAATTTGAGCTTTCAAGCAAAAATTGGTATTTACGTACTCCTGTGAGCTTGACAACTTCTCAACACTTAAAGACTTTTCTGATAAGTTTGTTAGTGATATTAATGACTATGATTTTTAAAATATTGCATAATGAAACGTGTTAACATTTGGAAGACCTGCATAATTCAGTGAACCATTATTTTCCAAATGGGGAATGAAGGACATAACAAAACCAGACACAGGTAAATAGCCATTCAAACTGCAACATAAAACAAGATTTTGATTTAACAAAGTATGAAAGTTCACTGATAACAGTTTCAGAGTCCACACTGCAACTACCTTTTAAAAACTTTACTTACTGAGTCCTTATAGTATTAAAGAAGAATATCCACACTATCTGGGAAGACTATTAAAAGAACTCTTCCTTTTACAACCATACGTCTGTATAAGGTCAGATGTTCTCCATATATTTCAATCAAACCATCATAGCAAGAGATTGAATATAGAAGTAGATGGGAATCCAGCCGTCTTCGATTAAGCCAGACAGTACAGGGTTTTGCAAAAATGTAAAACAATGCCCCTCTTCTCACTCAATTTTGTTTCTAAAAGTTACTTTGTCATAAAAATGTTACTTATGCTAACAGTGAGCTTACTCTTGCCATTTTTAAATATACAAATGTCTTTAAAACTCTTAGCTTTAATTTCTAAATAGTATATATCTATGGATAAATCCATATAAACGAAAGTTTACGGCTGTAAAGGGGTCCTAAGACCAAAGGTCAAGAGATACTGGATTAGGGAAAGTTACCCACAGAGAAGAGCAGAGGGCCAGGACAGGCCAACACACAGAAGTTGAGCTGAAGAGAAGGAGCCTGCAAAGAGAAACTGAAAAGGTCTGAGGTTTCACAGAAGCCAAAAAAAAAAAGAGGAAGAGCTTTGATGTGCCTGTTGTCTTAAATGCTATCGAGAGATTGAGAAAGGAAGAAAGATATTAGTAGAAATACACTGTCACAATACCTGTAAAATTGCCAGGCCTGGTGTGAAACCGGGTGCTTGCTCCTTCATCTGAATGACTTGGTTCTTCAGTCTCTCCCTTATTTGCCTAGAGAAACAGGAAAAAATTGGAGTTAACATTTAATGTTTCAAGCCACAAATAAGCAATGTGTATTACTGGATGTATTTCTCTTTTAAATTAAAAACACCTTAATTAACAGACATTATCTGATATAATATGTACCCTGTACCACCCATCAATTTTCCAGGCCTCAAGTAGACATGGATCTTTTCTAACTCTTACTGACACTGACTGGGCCATGGGGTATGGACCAGTTTAAAACATACTAGTTGAATATATAAAATAGACAATCAACAAGGACCTACTGTATAATACAGGGAACTCTACTCAATATTCTGTAATAACCTAAATGGGAAAAGAATCTGAAGAATAGATACACGTATATGTATAACTGAATCACTCTGCTGTACACCTGAAACTGAAACATTGTAAATCAATTAACTCCAATATAAAATTAAAAATAATTAACAAAAATACTAGTTGATGGCATTCAAAATCATACCGTGAACAAATAAAAACTTGGACCAACACTTCTGGAAGGCTGCTAATCCTCATCTTTTTCAGCCTTTCCACTCTTCAGATGCTGTAGGAAAAACGTTTGCGGGAAAGAACTCAAGCTCACACCTTCTGCTCAACCTACCCTACCAAGTAAGATGATCACAGGGTATCCACATAAGGCTGAATGATAAATCAATGAATCCCACTCTGAATTCAATATGAATTTACAAATTATATCCTAATTCACAAAAGAATTTTCCTTACTCAAGGTTGAAAGTATAACCTCTTGTGAAACAAAGATACATCAATTTACTAACACACAACTCTCAACAATACAATAAGACATCAAATAAATTACATCTATAAGTAAACATTCAAAGTAGTCCAACCTTGTCCAGTTACGATACAGTTATTAACTTGAACAGGATCTGTCTCTCCTGAAGAACCAGTTGTGTCATTTATCTTTTTTCATCTTAAGCACACTTGACAGACAAATATACCCGGACATTAGCAAGCATCTCTTCCCTCATCCTAATTTGGTTACTCCCTTCCCCAGTTCTCCTCACTTGACAAATATCTGGCATAAAAAGGCACAGGAGTCACAAAAATAGATTGTGTGTTATAAGCCTAGTAAACGGTAAGAATGTTGAACGATACAAGAAGTCATACCGAAGACTTCAAAATCTTCTAAGCTAATAGGCTTGTTTTTTCAAATCAGTATTCTATAAATCGTATCGTTCAAAAGAAGTATTAATGGACTGTTGGATTTCCTTTTACTGGGATTTGACCTGAACAGAGTACACAATTCTGCTCTGACACAAGATAACAGGAGATACTATAGCTGCCAAGTTTTCCCTAGGCTGCCACTGAAACTCCCCAGCAGTTCCAGCCACAGCTGTTTCTCCTGCATGATGATCAGAAGTGCTGCCCGGGGAGCTGCAAAAAGTCTCTCCCAGGGGCCAAGTTTCCAGACTCCACTCTCTCCTCTCCCCTTCCTTCGCCCCAACCACTGTATGATCACAAAGTGCTAAGCAAAGGTTTCCACTGCTTCTCCTTAACCCTCTGGACCCAAACAAAACCCACGGTTTGGGGTGGGGGTGGGGGTAAAGAGCCCACCATTCCTGGCACAATGTGAGACAGTAAGGAGACAGAACAGTGAGAAGAAGTGAACACGTCTGAGACTCTCAATAACCCTCTGAAGTACGCGAGGGAGAAAAAGCTTTCTTATTCCTGCTCACAGATGTAGACACAGGCTCTAAGCAGTCAGGTCGGGTGGCTTTCCCAGGGCCAACTGACAGAAAGAACAGCAAGTACAAAGGCCCTGAGTGCGTAATTGAGGCCCAAGGGGAAGCAGTAATCAAATGAGGTATACAGTCATTTATTCAGAATGTGATGGGAAGCCATTAGAGGGTTTTCAACAGGGCTGACATGATTGGACTTACATTTTTTTAAAAATAGATCTTTATTGGTGTGTTAGTTTCTGTTGCGCAACAAAGCGAATCAGCCATATGATACACATGTCCCCACGTCCCCTCCCTCTTGAGCCTCCCTCCCATCCTCCCTATCCCACCCCTCTAAGGTCATCGCAGAGCACGGAGCCGATCTCCCCGTGCTATGCTGCTGCTTCCCACCACCCATGTATTTCACATTTGGTAGTGTATGTATGTCGATGCTACTCTCACTTCACCCCAGCTTCACCCTCCCACCCCATGTCCTCAAGTCCATTCTCTACGTCTACCTCTTTATTCCTGCCCTGCAACTAGGTTCATCAGCACCAAGAATATGGAACACTTCATGAATTTGCATGTCATCCCTGCACAGAGGCTATGCTAATCTTCTCTGTATCGTTCCAATTTTAGTATATGTGCTGCCAAAGTGAGCACTGGACTTACATTTTTAAAGGATTATTCTGGCTGCTGAATTGGGAACAGACCCGAGAGCGAATGGTGAGAATCAGGGACAGCAGCAAGAAGTCACTGCAATTGTAAAATCCAGGCCAGAGGTGATGGTGGCTTGGATTAAGGTATCAGTGGTAAGCTGGCAAGAAGCAGATGTATTCTAGATATACTAAACATGAAACACAGAGGAAATGCCAGGGCTACAGATGACTCTCAGGTTTTGGGGGTTGTGAAATGGAGCTGGGAAGACGGACAACTACAAATACTTTAAGAACATAGCAGATTTCATACTGATACAGTGAATTTATTTACCAAATCTTATAAGGATTGCAGAATAAGTAAGCATTTGAGACCCAAGGAAGGAATCTAGGGACAAATAAAAATAATACTTACACCCAGCAGGTAGCAAGCTATAGGAACCCAGTACTACAAGGTGGTATAGGTGGAAAATGTTGTTTCAGCCCAGTAGGTTAAGAGCAAAGAACAAAATGTTCTATATTTTCTATGCTATAATTTAAATGGGTCTAAGTATGCTTTTTTTTCCCCTAAAAAAGATTATAGCTTGAGATCAGTTATACTGACTCCCTTAAACTTTTTCTAAGAAGCAGGACTGTTTTAAAAGTTGCATTAGCAGGGATATTCTTCCAACTACAAAGATTTGTTTAAAAGCTAACACTTGGGCCTCTGAGACATGACCAGAATAGCAATGAGACATTTTTAAGTGCACATAAACCACAATCAGCAAGAACTAGACAGCCCAGAACACCAAAGCAACCAGTGGAAAATTTTCTGCCCTGGTGAGGAAAAAAGAAAAAAAATCAAGACAATTGTAATTACGTCTCGGTTAAGTCCCTTAAAATTTTTTTCCTGCCTGGTTTTCTTGGTTGGCCACTAACCGAAGCACCTTAAAACGAAAAGTGGAATAACAAAAGCCAAGTGTCAGGTGTGTCTGAAGTTGAAGAAACTACAGAAGAAGAACATGGAGAGAAAAATTAATACTCCCTCCCTCGTCTATCTTTATTTTAGGGTCATAGAGCTGTGATGAATTAAATGGTGGGAACCCCTTTAATTTTTATAGCTCATTTCCAGAAAGTATAAATGCTATAATGGAACAACTTTCGAATCACTGAAACCTCCTAAATAAACAGAAATTTCCTTGAATTGCAGATGCCTCCCATTTCTGTCCTTGGCCCCATGAGTTATACCATCCTGGTAAAGATTCTGGGGGCAAAGTGAGGCAGAAGTGGGCATGTGGAGAAACACCCCTGATCCCTGAATAGAACTACACATGCCAGTCACACCATCTTCCATCAACATTCTCTAAAATCTAAGGGAAGACATATCTCAATCTTGATGTAGGAGAAATCAGTACTAGAGTGCCAATGAAGGTAGCAGGACCAAGTAGCAGTAAACCATTGAAGTCTCTCTGGTCCTGATGGACAGATACTAGTAAAATAGTCATAGCTAATTAAACATGAACAGACACAGATGCAGTTTTAACTAAGTTACTACTGGTATCTAGTGGGTAGAGGCTAGGGATACAATTACATATCCTACAATGCACGGGACAAAGAACAACAAAGAATTGTCCAGCCCAAATGTTAATAGTGCCCAAGGATGAGAAACCCTGCTATGGGCCAATAAAATGCAATGTTTGCGGTTATCTTCTCTAAGGTGCAAAAATCACAGTGGAAATCATTTATAGTTCAACCTGTCAAAATTTGTTTGAATCTCTATGGATAAGAGTTATTTGCGTGACTATCCGTTTTCTCCAAGTTGACTTCTCCCACATATAGTTGTCAAAGAGCCTAGTCAACAAAAGTCAAAGGTGTACATCCCTACAGAATTGCATCACCCTTGAAGAGTCCTAGTCAGAGCCTAATATCTCTAACAGTCACCCAGATCTCTTGCCTCAAGTCTTGTACAATTATTCCTGAAAAAGTCCATTACGAATTCCAACTCATCCTGTTTTACATAATGGCCTATTTTCAAATTTTGGACATTTTATGACTGAGAAAAAAAAAGCATTGCTAAAATATAACGTAACAAGGACATTTCAAAAAAAGCTACAGGTAGGAAAAGGAGGCGGTAAAGGGTATTTAGCTACATGGCTAAGAAATCTACATGATGGGAAAAAAGCTGCCCAGTCAACAAACACTGAAATGTAGCACAGGCTTAGAGGAATTTGCAAATGATCTTCAAAAGGTCCACAGAGGGGACTTCCCTGGTGGCGCAGTGGTTAAGAATCCGCCTGCCAATGCGGGGGACACGGGTTCGAGCCCTGGTCCGGGAAGATCCCACATGCCACAGAGCAACTAAGCCCGTGTGCCACAACTACTGAGCCTGTGCTTTAGAGCCCGTGTGCCACAACCGCTGAGGCGCGCACGCCTAGAGCCTGTGCTCCACAACATGAGAAGCCACTGCAATGAGAGGCCAGCGCACTGCAACGAAGAGTAGCCCCCGCTCAATACAGCTAGAGAAAGCCCGCGCACAGCAACGAAGACCCAATGCAGCCAATAAATTAAAAAAAAAAAAAAAAAAGGTCCACAGAATAGGCCTTTAGTAACTAATCAGAGAAAAATCAAGAACATTCATCTTCAACATGCAGGACTATTCTAAACAAGGACAGACATTTTTCACCCTCCTCCACCCCCACAAGGAGACTGTTGTAAAAAGATTTTACAGTGCAGTACAACACAAATGTCTGATTTCATCTGCTTTATTTTCATTTTGTTCATTTGCTGTTTTATGTTTCATTACAACTGTTACACTGCTAAAAAATTCTTCAAATTTTCTGAAAAACTTAACATGTAGTTCCTTGTACAACAATTGAGGCCACCTAGTGTTCCAAGAAAGGCATATATTTCAAATTCCTAGTTAGTTAAGTCAAATTAAAAGATTAAATTACCTCCTTGTGGAAGAACATATTTGCAAATGATGCAACCAACAAGGGCTTAATTTCCAAAATATACAAACAACTCCCATAACTCAATAACAAAAAAACAAGCAACCCAATCAAAAAAACGGTCAGAAGACCTAAATAGACATTTCTCCAAAGAAGACATACAGATGACCAACAGGCACATGAAAAGATGTTCAACATGACTAATTAGAGAAATGCACATCAAAACTACAATGAGATATCACCTCACACCAGTCAGAATGGCCATCATCAAAAAATCTACAAACAGTAAGTGCTGGAGAGGGTGTGGAGAAAAGGGAACCCTCCTACATTGTTGATGGGAATGTAAATTGGTGCAGCTACTATGGAAAACAGCATGAAGGTTCCTCAAAAAAACTAAAAATAGAGTTGTCAAATGATCCAGCAATCCCACTCCTGGGCATATATCTGGACAAAACTATAATTCAAAAAGATACATGCACCCTTATGTTCATAGCAGCACTATTCACAATAGCAACACACCCAATAGCCTGGCTGGGTGGCCTCTTAAGACCCAGTAGAAGGTCCCACTCTCAGGAACTCTCATTTGCTCTCCTGCACAGGCTCCCAGAGTGAAGCCAGCTTTGACAGTCAGGGTTCCATGGACCTGCAGAAAGGCCCACACTTTGGAGCTCATTACAGGCAAATCTTTTTCAGCACAAAAAGCCCTTCAGGTACTTTATCTACAGGACAAAATGAAAAGCTTATCAACTTCACTGTGGTGAGCAAACTCTTTTTACAGAAAACAGTTCTTCTAGTCCTGTAGCTAAACATATAGTCATGGTTCCATTTTTATCTTTGAACAATAGGATACATTCTAATTTTAAGGCTCAAGATAATAAGCCAGTTGCCGCAGATAAAGCTTGGATAAACACAAACATCACTTGCTTATTCAACAGGTACTCTCTAAGTACCAATTTATTAAAACTTAACTATGTGCCAGAGACTGCTCTAAATGCTTTACAAGTCATGACTCATTCAATTTTAACAACCTTGTGAATTAGGTGGCCAACATACAGATGAGGAAGCTAAGGCACAAGTAGGTAAACTAAGTCACCCCGTGATTCTGGAGGAGGGAGCAGCACTGTGACTAGCTCTGGGGATACCACCCACAGGGAGCTGTGTTACAAACACACCAACCCGCTCTGCTCAACCCACAACTCAGAGCACCTTCTCTCAGTGGCCTGACAAGCGGCAAACCATCTGTCTCTTCAGTCTTTCTAAAAGACTTAATCAAGAAAAATGCCACCCATGGAGGGAGCAGGCTCAACTACAGCAAACAAACAGAAGGAAAGGTCAAACAAATCATACAACACTTAGTAGGCCCCACTCTGAAAAGCACACGTATATAGGAATTGTGGTTTCTGGTCTAAAAGCCAAATCAGGGCAGTTCTTCTGACACTATTTTCCACCGCCCCCTTTGTATAATCTCTTTAGGAGGTCCTCCCTTAAGCCAGGGTAGGCTCTCACCGCCATCAGTGCTCTTTCC
>NW_006787454.1:115930-120434 GCF_000442215.2 Lipotes vexillifer
CTTTCCCTCAGCCCCTCTACTCACCTTCAGCTTCTCGGAGGCCATCACTGCTGACCCCAAAGCAGTCATTTAATAACTGGTGAGGTCAAAGGTCCATGGCACAGGCTGTGTTTTTGGCCAGGAACCCTCTCACATTGGCAGGCTCGGGGCCCCACCTCCTTCAAATCTTTGCCCAGAAGTGCCTTTCACAATGAGTATGAGCTTAATTCCCATATTCAAAATTATAACCCCCACGCCTCAGAAATCTGTCCCTCTTCCCCGCTCTGGTTTTCTCTTTGGCATTTCTCACTACCTTACATTCTGTTTTACCAATTTTACCATCTGTCTCTACGTATCAGGACAGAGACTCCACGAGGGTAGGGATGTGGGCTGTTTTGTTGACTGTTATAGTCTCATGGCTTTGAAGAGTGCCTGGCATATAGGAGGCACACAGATATTTATTAAGTGAATAAATATCCAAAAACAGATATTTGTCCCTAACCCTCAGATCTCCCCCAATTTCAAACCCAGGCTACAACCTTGGAACTCCCCTAAGGAAGAAATGGAAGTGTTCCTTCCAAAGGGACACAATTGGCAACTAGATCCAGGTTTCCTATAGGCAGAGAAAGAATCTGGAATGATGAATTTTGTCCAGTCCTGGCTACCAGAAAGATATAAAGGGAGAATAAATAAAAGTAGAGACAAGGCAGGGATGGCCTTCTCAGCAGAATGGGAAGCATGGCAACAAGAGGAAGACTGCTATAAAGAAAAAAAAAAATTAGTTTATGAAATTCCTTTTAGCAAAAGTAGTAAGTGCCTGACAAAGTAAGAAGCACCATGCACTGGGTGAAGACCTTGGTTCTAATTGAGCCTCTGCCATTAACCAGCCAAGTAACCTTTGGCCAAATCACATCACTTTTCTTGCCTCAACTATTTCCTCAGCTTGCAGGACAGGATGGGCAATGAACTAGATTTTGGAGAAATTCTGACTGTGGAATTCTTGACTTGCCCCATCCTTCCTCCCTCAAGGAAGAAATTTTACAGTTCAAATACTACATCAGAGAAGAAACTGCCCAGGGAGCTTGAAGGCTTGCAAATTGGTCCCCAGAGAGGCCCAACAGTGGTGGCAAACAAGGAAGCTGACCTGCAAATCTGGGGAATGAGGGACCCTTCCCTTTGACTCCAGGATCCCTGGCTGCAATGCAAGAAGTTCACTTACCTTTCCTCTCAAGAGTGTCCCTGGCCTAGTAAAAGAGGAAGGTAGGGACACCCTGCCCAGACCTTCTACCTGCAGCCCAACCTGCTCAAGCTCTAAGAACCACCCTCTTGCTCAGGATTCCCCCAGGGCCATGGCCAAGGGTCAGCTGCCTGCTGCAGCCTCAGCATGGGGAGCTGAGGGACTGCACTGCTTCATGAACCAAGCAGGCTGTCCCCCGTTCCAGAGCTCCTCTCCTCTGAGGGATTGTGAGCTCTACCTGCTCCTGGAGTCAAGCTCTCCATGAAGGTCAAGGTGCCAAGCTGTGGCAGCATCTGAAAGAGCCATTTTATAAGCACATTAAAGAAAAATCTTCTGTAAGCACAAAATCCTTAGTCTTAGTGCTTGTTTATGAATTGTGTTAGTAGGAACTAGTATCAATTAGTTCAACTGATTGCTCAACCACGGGGCACTGTAAAAGGTTAGCTATGTTACTTTTGAGCCAACAAGGGAGAGGAACAGTACCTGGAACAGTCATTTCCAGAGAATGCTTTCAGTACCTGCCACCAAATCACTGCCCTATTCCTCCTCATTGATGAAACTTGGACTTAAGCATTAAGGCTTTAGGGACTTCCCTGGTGGCACAGTGGTTGAGACTCTGTGGCCCCAATGCAGGAGGCCTGGGTTCAATCCCTGGTCAGGGAACTAGATGCCACATGCATGCCGCAACTAAGTTTGTATGGCACAGCTGAGGAGCCCGTGTGCCGCAACTAAGACCCAGCGCAATCAAGTAAATAAAAAAAAAGAGTTAAGGCTTTAGATAAGTGGTTCTCAACCTTCAAGATGCATTAGAATCAAAGGATGAGCTTTTAAAAGATTTTTAAAATATTGAGTCCAGTGGCTTATTGCTAGAAATTCCAATTAAATCAGTCTGTGTGGTACCAAGCATTGAAGCTTCCTATGAATATAATTTACCTTGGAAAAGATTGGCAATTTCTACTTATATAAAACTGCTCATATATATGTCCTATTACTCCACAATTCTACTCTTAGGGATGTAACCAACAGAAAGGTATATATTATATGTTCCATGAAAAGACATATGAAAGAATGCTCATAGCACTATTCATAATCACCCAAAACTAGAAACCAAAATGTCCATGGATAAGCAAATAGTGGCATATTCACATACAATACAAAACAGCTATGAGAGTAAATGAACTACAACTACCTGCAACATGAAATAATTTAAGAAACACAACATTGACTGAAAGAAGCCAGACACTGTATGATGTCATTTATATAAAGTTCAAAACCAGGCAATACTAATCTGCAGTGTTGGAAGTCAGGATAGTGATTACCTTTGTTGGGGATGGTGATGGGATGGGAGTGAGAGAGGGGCTTCTGGAATGCCAACAATGTCATTTCTTACTGGGTGCTACTCAAGTTCAGTAATGAAAAACTCAATGAGCTGTACAGTGACGACAGTTGCACTTTTCTGTATGTATTCATATGTAAATGAAAAGAAACATCAAAAACAAAAAGCTCCCAAGGTGATTTTAATCTGTAGCTAATATTGAGAACCACTGAAATAGATCTCAAGGCCAGACTTCCCTGGTGGTCCAGTAGCTAAGACTCCACGCTCCCAATGCAGGCGACCTGGGTTCGATCCCTGGTCAGGCAACTAGATCCCACATGCTGCAACTAAAGATCCTGCATGCCGTAACAAAGACCCCGCAGGAGGCAACGAAGATCCTGGCTCAGTCAAATAAATAAATAAATATTTAAAAAAAGCAAAACGGAATGAATCTCAAGGCAACTATCACTGTCAAAGAGATAATGAATCAATCATCTCTGTATACATTAACTAATTACTAATCGTTAACAGCTAACTTGTACTGAACACTTATTATGTACCAGGAACAATTCTAAATGCTCTTCAGTTAGGAACTCATTTAATTCTCCTAACAATTCAATGGCCTAGATTATCTTTTACATTTGAGAAAATGTTGGCACAGAGGTTAGCTAATTTGCTTAATGCCACAAAACTAGTAAGGAGTGAAAGAAGGTTTCTAGGTGTTTTGGATATAGACACAAATAAGACAATGCATGTGTTTGCCCTTATGGAGCTTACAAGTATATTTAACTTGCTTTCCACTCAACCAAAACATATCCAGTAAGCACCTATTCTCAGTAGCCTGCCAAGAAGCAAACCTAAATTATCTCTTCACAACCAGTCTTTCTAAAAAGAAGATTTTATCAAGAAAAGCCACTGATTAAGGGACTGGGTTTGAAATATAAGCAAACAAAAAACGAAGGTCAAGCACAAACAATGCAGTTTAGCAAACCACATGCAGAAAAGCACTCAGATGTACGTACTGTGATTTCTAATGTAAACGTTTAGGGTTCCTCCTCACCAATGTGAAAGATTCACCACCATCTAATTTACATCTCACCTTCTTTGTCCACCATCTCTATCTTCCAGGAAACTCAAGGTGGGTTTCACTGCCAATGACTCTATAATTCACTCAAAAATTAGGGCTTCATGGGGCAATTATTGTTGCCAGCTACAGTTGTTACCAAATAACTGGTGAGGTCCCAAGGTCCCAAGAGCAACCACCAGGTGGATCATACAAAATATATCCTTTCCCCTTCTACTTTCATCTTTCCCCACCAGTCACCTCCCAGACAAAAAACAGCCAGGTGTTTCTCCCAGGGAATTACGTCTGGCAATCATATACACTAGCGAAGCATTCACATTTCCCATAGGGTAGAAACGGCAGAGGTCAAAAGGAATAGAAAATACTGTCAGGACTCAAGAGCCAAACTAGAAAGTAAATCTAGGACCAGGACACAGGAGATAGCTGTTAGAGGGGCATGAAATTGACGGAAAAAGAAAACGTTTAGTGGGTTCCACTTAGCAAATGATGACTCTGGTGCAGTGGGTAAAGCTATGGTCTGGAAGGAGACTCTCTGCTACTAATCAGCCTTGTAACCTTGTTCCCTCAATAATCTCAGTCTCCTCACCTCCAAATTACAGGGCAAGGGAATTAACTGGATTTCTGAGTTCTGACTGGGATGCTGCAGGCAACCCAAACTACTCTCTCGTCTGGCAGCTGCACTTCTGGGAGCGCAGTCGTCGGGGTGAGTAAGAGGACTTGTCCCAGAAGAATAGGAGCCAGCGGGCACAGCCACCAGGCCCCTTTCTTTGGTTGTAGGGAACCGGTCTTCAGGTGTGAAGGGCTCAGGACAATGTCCTCCCTCTCCACCCGGCCGGCCAGACTCTTAGGCTACAAGTCTCCCTCCCGCAAAAAAAAAAAAAAAAAAAAA